>NW_006239325.1:397951-401372 GCF_000226075.1 Solanum tuberosum | reverse complement strand
GATGGGGAATACCCATATACTATATCTGAGATATCTGAAAACTGATGAGTTTAATACAAAGAAGATATTAACTCAACACTACTAAGCTGAATCTAACTATGTCTGAAAATAGCCTCTAACTGACTAGAAATGTTGAGACATGCCCCAGCTAAGTCTAGCAAATCTGAAACTAAAGGACTAAAAATATTGAAAAGAAACTCATGACTATTGTCCTTGGAGAATGAAGACTCACCACTGATTCTGCTGAACTGGAGATCGGGAACCGATCTAATCGTGATCTGGATGCTGAGAACCTGAACCTACATCACGAGAAGATGTAGCGTAGAGTATGTGTCAGTACTTGAAAGGTACTGAGCATGCATGATATAATAAAGCTGAAATAATATATAACTGAACAAAACAAATAAGCAATGATATAATCTGAACATGATATAAATACTGAACACTAAGCTAACTGAATGCAGTGACCAATTTATAACATGTTGAAACTGAATATTGGATATACTGATAAATGGTCAATGCAATAGAATCTGACTGAACTGTGGGAGCTACTATTAATAACCAATAGTAAAACCATATGAGCTAAATGTGGAGTCCGATGTATACGCCCCATCGAGAGGACCCAATATACCCTGCCAGAGGTATAGAGGCATGCTGGCGTGATCACTAAACTGATGTTGCCCACAGAGGGGACTTACACCTACGTGGCTAGTAGTTCTGGGACTATTTGGGTACGTTGAACCCTAGTCCAACTCGGTATTATGCTACTCCCAATGGATTAAGTAATTAACACATTATGACTGAATTTATGTAAGTTATTGGATAGCTTAAACTGAACATGCAAATCGAGTATGCAACAATTAAACTGATATTGATGCATTAATAACTGAGGCATGTATAACTGAATAACTGAAATATCTTACCTAGCATGTGTAATTCAAGAACTAAAGAAATACATAGCTAGGGTTCTGGAATTCATGCAATAAACTGAATATTAACATACTAATTTGATTTGGATCATTCTAAGAGCTAGGAACCCAATAAATCTAACATTCAAGAAATTCTAGGTCTAGTCATAATAAGAGAATCAAGAAACTGACTGAAAACTAGGGACCTAATGGGTGAAAGGAACCCACTAGTGAAATCCCACATACGTGGTGACGAATTCCACGAAGAAATCTCTAGATTTCAAGGCTGGAACTGATGGAACCTTGCTGCGTTCTTGAACTAGGGTTCTTGACTTCTCTTATCATCTTACGCTCTAATTTTTCTAAGTTTTGATTAAAGAATTGACTTAGGTAAGTTCTAGTTATGTTTCTAGGCTTAAACTGACTAAAATCTCATAATTTAGGGTCTAAACGACGTAACTTAGGGGTCCAACGAAATAAGAAAATACCAAAAGACCCCTGACTTAACTACTGTCGTCTGTCGGAGTGACCGACGGACGGGACCTACGGGCCGTAGTTCAACCTACGGTCCGTAGATTTGGGGTCGTAGGTCAACTTACGGTCCGTAGATTTGGGGTCGTAGGTCAACTTACGGTCCGTAGATTTGGGGTCGTAGGTCAACTTACGGTCCGTAGATTTGGGGTCGTAGGTCAACTTACGGTCCGTAGATTTGGGGTCGTAGGTCAACTTACGGTCCGTAGATTTGGGGTCGTAGGTCAACTTACGGTCCGTAGATTTGGGGTCGTAGGTCAACTTACGGTCCGTAGATTTGGGGTCGTAGGTCAACTTACGGTCCGTAGATTTGGGGTCGTAGGTCAACTTACGGTCCATAGATTTGGGGTCGTAGGTCAAGTATGCCCGATAGGGCATCACTAAAACGAGCATAACTTTTACTCGGAGGTCGGATTTTAACAAACTCGGTAGCGTTTGAAAAAGGATTCAATTATCTATCATATCATAGGTCATGGGACACATAATTCCTTTTGTGCTGGGAGTGATGACCATTTGAAGTTGACCTAATCATCAATTTCCCCCACTGGCTGCTGACCTTCACCAACGATCAGACCTACGAACCGTGGATCGAACGACGGTCCGTGCTGGTTGGCTGTCGTTCACATCAGAGGCTGGATAAAGTGGGCCTCGATCCACGGACATAGACTACGGACCGTGGGTTGAGACTTAGCCGATTTTTTGAACTGGGTTTGGGGAGGGGTTGTAGTGCTGAACCACAGACCACCAGCACAAGCCATGGTTTGACCTACAGTCCGTGGGTGGCAAACTGTGGGTTGCACCTGCAACTTCTCAAAATTTGCATTTTTGGTCTGTTTCGGATACGGGGTATTACAACAATAGTTATTCGGATGACTTATTCATCCCAAGTTCAAACTTGTCTATTAAGTTACAACCATCGACCTCCACATTTAGTTCGAGCAAAGGCTCATAGTATAAATGAAGATACAATTCATCAGTCCCAATGTCACATAACAAACATTCTAGGTACCATGATGCCCCATTTCTCAAGTCGTTCAAATGTTGCTATCTTTGTTGAAGAGGCTAGCCACATAATGAACTAATGTCGAGGTAAAAAATCATGCCCCAAGTTAGTTTCTTTCATTGAACTTTAGGATAAATAGGTAGAAAGCTATGACCGCAAAAATCCATGAATGTAATTACTATTATATTAACATTTCATCATCTCCAAACTAAGTGTGTGCTTCAAGAATAAAGTTATCACCTCATATTTTGCACTTTTTTTCCGATAAAAAACATGACCAATGAATATTTATTACCACAAAGAAGAAATTATAAAATTAAATAATAAAAAAATGATGTTTGGATTATTATGCTAATAATAAATATATAGAAAAATAATTATATATTTTGAGATATTAAAAATGAAACTAAAAATAGAAATATATTTTAAAAATTGTAGACTTGTCCTCTTGAACATAATATATAGGGCTAACCCATCGGTGGCCCCCTAAATTTGGCACGATTTTTCACTTAGACACCTTAACTAGGCTTTGTTCATTTTAGACAACTCATGTCACGCCCAACTGTGTCAATTTGACACTTTCTGCTGAGATGGCATAGCAAGTGTGATACACTCACTAGACGCGCGTGAGAGCCTCATTTTACCAAATTTTAATTTTTTTTTACTTCTTCTTCTTCCCCATTTTTTGGCTACCATTTTCCAAGCTTAAACATGGTGAAATAAATTTGACAATGTCACAAACAAAAAGTGAATTCTAGCGCCCATAAATTTTAAGCTTAAATACTTTCACTTATTTTGTTGTCCTTCTTCCTCAAAATAATTTGAGAAAATCAACATAAATTTCAAGAAGAAAAAAACACTCAGAAATGGCAAGAAATCATATTTTCAATTATCAAATCCTACATTCACAACAAACAATTTTAGCGTTCCAATCCATTTGTATGCCTTCTCACATCATAATCACAGAAAAAGTCCAAAT
>NW_006239325.1:397421-397575 GCF_000226075.1 Solanum tuberosum | reverse complement strand
GTGTCTAAGTGAAAAATCGTGCCAAATTTAGGGGGCCACCGATGGGTTAGCCCTAATATATATATTGAATAAATGTTCAAAATTTGACCAGAAAGTACTTCTTCTTCCTCAGTTACCTGGGGGAATGAATTATAGGTGACAAAAAAGTGTTGAA
>NW_006239325.1:397238-397321 GCF_000226075.1 Solanum tuberosum | reverse complement strand
TTCAACAATAGGAGATGTCTCCTTTTCTGGAATGACTGTATCATTTTGTTCCTCCCCAACTGCTCTATCATCTCTTTCCACAT
>NW_006239325.1:343996-396429 GCF_000226075.1 Solanum tuberosum | reverse complement strand
ACAAAGGAGGCCTATTAAAGCCCAATGAAATTTCTATCTTTACCATCTCAAAACCCTAACAATGAAAGAAAAGAAAAGAGTGTTACCTTGAGGTAGAAGACGGCTATGACGAAGAAGACCAAGACGAAGGTATTGGAAGTCACCAACAATATTTTCGCAACAATGTCGTCCCTCTCTGCTTACAAGCAGTTGCAAGGAAGAAAGAAATGGGCTTCAAGCTGCTGTTGCAAAGAAAAAGAAAGACAATTGGAATGGGTTTATTTGAATGTTTTTAAAAGTTTAGAAGTTTTAAATATTACACTTTAGTCCCTAATTATCTTAATCACTAATTAAGAAAGGTTTGACTTGGTCAATTTTTTTTTGTCACCAATTTTAATTTTAAGACTTTTTTGTCACCCACACCTTAATTAGTGCAGTTACCTTAATTCCCCATCAAACAACTGAAACCCTAGAAGTTAACAATGAATATTAAGGATAAAGGAAAAAGCAATAAGTCATCAATGGTGAAAATTCCGCCATGGATGGAACTGCCAGAAGGTAATATAGGAGTACATGTTGCAGAGGCCACGAAATGCCTACAGAGATACCGGACTCTACTCAGAAAGTTTTGCACTATGTGGAGGCGAATGTGCAGGGATACTTCGATACTTTTAGACATGCCTTACGACTTAGAGAAAGAGGTAATTTCTGGCTCTTGTTTGTTTTCCTTGTTTTGAATTTTTTAAATTTTCCATATGAAAGCATGCTTTTTTTTTTTGATAAAGCGAAGGAGAACAGCTAGAATGATTAAAAATTTACTGCTAGCGCAATTATGGAAGCACAATAAACGTTGCTAGTGGAGACTGATTGGTAGGCCTATAGTAAACATGCTAATGAGGGCTCGACTAGGAAATATACATACAATGATCAGTTCCAACGTAAGTAGAATCTACAAAGTGGGACAAGATAGATAGAGAGAAAATAAGTGGATGCTGCTGATAGGAGGAACAAATTTGTGTGATATTTCACAATTTCCAAGTAAAAAAGGAAATATGTATCTATTTCAATTAGTTATGAATGCATTCAGAGAACACAAGAGAACAAGGAGGGCGTTGGATACTTTGAATATCAACAAGTTTCCTATATCAATCTGTATAAATAAATGTGAGATTTTGATAGGCCACAGGGATTGAGAAAATTATTTGTTCTGATGGTGCAGCAGGTGGAGGAGCAGCCATATGAAGGTGTTTACGGACGCCGATACGTGGTTTGTGCTACCTCTCACCACCATATTTGCACTTCCTGCATACTGAAATCCCATTCTAGTTCCTTCTGTTCCATTTGCTTTGATGCCTTCCTCCATAACGCCTCCTCCCCCTCGCCAGCATCTCCTTTGTTTAAAATGCCCGTCTATCTCACAACTCTCTTGCGTCGCTGATGCTGCTTCCTCCTCCCCTGGTTACTTGTGCCCTCTTTGTTGTAACCTTAATTTCACTTTCTTGTATGTTACTCCCAATGATGCTAAACAAATTACTTTGATTCAATCATACATCTTGGAATCAACTATAACACCATTGAAATCAACCTCCATTTGGCTAAACAGTTGTTTGTCGCTGCTACCATTGCTTTTAAGTCTTTCCACAATGCTGCCATTATTGCCAGGATTAACGCTGACATAAGGGTCAAGGAGGCTCTGTCAGCTAAGGCCTAAGCTGCCCAAGTTTTGGACAGACTAAAGAATCTGCTGTTAAACCAAGATCATCAGCTTGCTTCCAAGTTCTTGCCCACACTTGTTTTTTGAAATTGGTAAATTGTATTCAATCAGCATTAAGTCTATGCTGGCCACCTCCAAAAAGTTTACAAAAAAGAAAAGAGAGATACTTACAAAGAGCCTATAAAATCCACTAGTTGGATTTCCTCTTCTATATTCTGTTCTTTACACCAAAAACCTAGTGAAGTAATAACTTTCCACTTAATCTTCAAAATAGAGGATTCTTTTCCTTCAAAGATCCTTTGGTTCCTCTCCTTCCAAATGGTCCACCAGATGCAGGCTGGGACTGTCCTCCACCATCTTTTTTGTCTTTTGCTTCTTCCTCTTCTGGTCCAACAACTAAGCAAATCTGCAGTATGTTCAGGCATGATCCAGTTGATACTAGCAATGGAAGTGAACATAGCCCAAACTTGTGTCGTTACTTTGCAATGCATGAAAAGGTGTTTGTTGGTTTCTAGTGCCTCCTTGCAGAGGAGGCATCTAGATGCTATGATGGACCCCCTTTTTTGCAATGCCTCATGTGTCAAGCATGCTTTCCTAGCTACTAGCCAAGTGAAGCATTTCACTTTATTAGGAGCCACACTCTTCCATATAGTATTCCAAGGTCCAGTTGACCTGCCTGCAACAACACTCAGTCCCCTTTTGTATACCCTGTTAACAGTGAAAATTCCATCATAGTGGTGCCTCCAAATGAGTTTGTCTGAGTCTGTATTAGTGCCCGGGAAGTTTCCTATTAGTTTGAGAAAATCTACTACCCATGGTATTTCCCAATCATTTAGGGGTCTTCTGAAAGTCAGGTTCCACCCTTGAGGGGACCACATTTCTTGTATACTGCATCCAGTATTCAAGCTTATTGAGAACAGTCCAGGAAAAAGGGAGTGAAGAGTGCCATGACCACTCCAGTCCTCTTCCCAAAAAAGTATATTATCTCCCCTACCAACTCTAACTTTAGTGTTTAGCTTGAGAGTCATCCATAGTTTCCTGATAGATTTCCAAACCCCAACCCCATATGTATTAGTCACTTTATTAGTGCACCACTGCCCCTCCGGACCATACTTATGAAGGATAATCTCCCTCCACAAGGACTGATTTTCTTGAGTAAATCTCCATAGCCATTTGATAAGTAAACTCTTATTATGAAGCTTTAGGTTCCTCACTCCTAGACCTCCATAACTCTTGCTTTGCTGAACTGCGCTCCATTTTACCAGGTTGAAACTTTTCTCAATCTTGCTTCCTTTCCGTAAGAAATCCCTCCTCAACTTGTCTAAGATTTCCACCACCTCACCGGGGATGGGAAATAAAGACATTACATATGTTGGCAGAGAATCTAGGACTGCATTGATCAAAACAACTCTACCTCCCAGGGAAAAGTATTGTGATTTCCAAAGAGCTAGTCTTTTTTCTTTTTTCTCTATTGTTCCATCCCATATATTCACAGCTTTGTGATTAGCACCCAATGGCATTCCCAAATAAATTGTGGGCAACTCCTCTATCCTGCACCTCAAAATATCTGCCAGAGACTGAATTTGTTGCACCTCTTTCACTGGAAAAATATTGCTTTTCCTTCGGTTAATCTTCAACCCAGAGCAAGCTTCAAAGATCACCAGTATCACCCTTAGGTGGCAAATTTGTTCTTGTTCAGCTTCGCAGAAAACCACAGTGTCATCAGCATATAATAAGTGAATCACCTCCATGATTTCATTGTTCCTGTTCTTAATGCTGAAGCCTTTTATCCAGTTGTTTCTTGCCCACACTTGTTTCTGATACTCCAGGTAACGATACATGAGAAAACAGGATACATGAAGTGAAAGGATGCTCTTCTCAATCTTCAGATGCAGATGATTGTGATACCCTTGACGTCTGATGATTAACTAAAGTAGTTGCAATTCTAAAACATGCTATATAAGTTTTTTCTTTTTCTGTTATGTGGCTGCTGGCCTATTGCAACTTCACTCTATTTTTGAATGCTCAGCTATTTGAGGAGCTGTTTTTTTGGTGAATAGAGGAATCGAAATTATTCATTCAACTGTATCTAGCTCACTGTTATCTGTTAATGCCTCTCACAATTTTATTTTTTTTACAAATGAAACAATGATTGGTGTGGAAAGAATCCAATATCCATCAAGAGTGAAATAGAAAATGAAACCTTGAGCTCCCAAGCAGTGGAGGATCCAGGGTTGAAGAATGTGTATTTTTATAGGAGAGTGATTGATATAGACTGATAACTGCTTAATTTTACTGGCTGTACATGAGCAATTGCAAAGGATAAGTGACCATCTTTTGTTAATTACTTATATCCATTCTTGCTATATAAAATTGTGTTTTTTAAAGTTAGCTGGTAGAAAATTTCATCAGTTAAAGTAAAGTGTGGCGCCACAATTTGTGGAAATTAACAAAATATTATACTTATATAAGTTTAGTACTATATAATCAAATTTCAATTAAAATAACTAATTTCAACATTCCATATGCAATAATATCAGTATTACTCCAAATCCTCGATGTTAAGATTTAAAGAATCAACCTGTGTCTCGTTGGGATCATTTGCGTGTCACTGTTTGAAGCACATATTTATTTGAAGTACATGCTTCAACCATGAAGCCATGATTCCTCACTTTACATCCCATTTAAGCAACGAAGCAATGACATTTAATAACACTAATTTAACTCAAAGGAAGAATAATCGGAAGGACTAAGGACTTCCTAATTATTCTGTTTGTCGTGTTTTGTACAAGACATTTGACTAACATAATTATTTTTCATAAGTACAGGTAAATCTATTTCACAAAGGCTTAATACATAGTTTACCCCTCGTGCTTGTATCCAAATCCCTATTACATACCTCTCTTCAGGGAAAACCTTTTACAAGCAAACATTTTAGACAAACCATCGCTGCCATGTTGCACGCGCCTAGTTTTACACACAAAATAGGCGAGTGGAGAGCCAAAGAAGTGTCTAAAGCTTCATCAGAACGCCTCCTGTCTACATTTTTAATATCATCGTCTTTATTGTCAAGAACATACGCGCAACAACAACTATGAAAACTGACTTGTTGACATCGACAAGAAATAAACTTCAATGACGGCATTAAAAAGTTAATATTCTTAGTATGGTAGTAATATTCATAATAGCTGTTCCACCAACTTCTATGTGTGGGACTAATACGGGCAGAGTTAATACTCATAACTATTTTGGAATTTATACCTTAATCATCATAAGAAAAGGTGGGGAGAGGAAGAAATAAAGGATGTGTCTGCACAGTCTCCCAGTTGTATATTATTCTTTCTCTTTTGTCTTTAAATACCCATCGGAAGAATTTTTACTAGTAGGGTGAAGAAAAGAGTTTGGGGATGAGAGATGGCCTATGGAGACTCTGGGATTTTGTTTATGTGGGAATAAGAGGGAGGGATGGAGAAATGAAGATGATGGAGAGGTGGCCACCGGTGGATCTGTTTTTTTTTTCTTCAAAAAAGATGAAGTATTTTTTATTTTTTCCAAGTTAATGACACATTTCACAGCGTGACATACACATGTTCTAGAAAACTGGTCAATCACAAAAATGGGGTGTCTTAGACACACTTGGAGAAATGTTTGGTGCGTAAGGTTCCTCTGAAGGAAGGGTGTGTAATAGGGATAAAGCTACAAGCTTGAGGGAAACTATGTATGAAGATACAACTGGAGGGAATCTAAGCTCTCTAGCACAACATCAGTGTCCAAATCCGAAAAAGGCATTACACCAAGTCATAAGATTCTGAATACATCCAGACCAAAAACATACCTCTTATAGACCCTTCGGGGTGGCCCAGTGGTTTGGGCTTGAGACTTCCATGTTGGAAGTCTCAAGTTCGAAACCCCTTGCCAGCGAGGGGTTTGCCTTCTGGGTCGAGCTCGTCGCACCGGGCTTGCCTAGTGCCGGTTACCTCTCCTATGTGGTTTGCGAGCTATTGCATAGGAGCGGAGTTTTTACCCTGTGCGCACCCAAAGGGTAGCAGCTGGTGGTTTCCCTTGTCATAAAAAAACAACAACATACCTATTATAGTCCCACAAGTGGGGTCACATAAATTTTACCCCTACCCTTGGAGGATAGAGAGGCTGTTTTAGATTCTCGGCTCGAGAACATGTTTGAACACAGAGCAAGAGTACAAAGCAATGATGAAAATTATGAAAAAAAGTACTGACCGTAAAATAATGTAAAGTAGATAGCAACGTAAATTAGACAACATCGTTACTAAAATAGTAAAATCAAGGGATAAGATAACACTAGCATAAAAATAATAACTGATAAGGAAACATATAGATGCTCCAGACTAGAACCCCACTCTATCACAGGCAAGGGGGGAAACGCTCGACTACCCATTGGCCGTCTACCTTAATCCTCTCTATCCTCAAAGCACCTAGGACTTCTTTCAAGCCATTGTCCGCATAATGCATAGGGGAATGATCATCCAAGTCTTCGTTTGCCTCCTTCATACTGGTTGACCCTTCAAACTCCATAAGGCTTGGTTCACATTTGCAAGCATGCCCCAATGTATACCATAAAAATTCAGAAATGTACACCATATTACCAATAATACTTACAAAGATGGCACCAACTACATAGGCTAAGTCGTGCTTTTCAATTTTGTCCCGCGTCAGTCATGCTTTGTATGCTGCTATCCAACCAAAACATGCAATCTTGCTTGGAGCCCGTCTTCCGAATCATTTTCTAAGGCCTGTTACTGTTATTACTGGTCAACTTCCTCAACAGCTGGTGCTAACATGATTTCACTGGGAATTCTTTTTCCTTACTGCCTTCCCATCAAGTAGAGTCTTTCGGTATGCTATCCAATGCAATTCCGTTAGTAATCTCCAGTAATATTTTTACTCTTGTCAGTTTTCTAGTCATGAAAATTCCTTCTAAACTGAAAATTATAGCAATTACCATCCCAAGCATCAGCAACCACATAACTTCTGTTGATTACACTGTACAAATCAGGAAAGGCATCAACTTGGAAAGTTGTTATCAATTTTAAATATTAAGAGCAAAACTTGTTGGACCTGTTGTGGGAATAATGGTAAAATATTACTGATTCATCTACAAGATAGCTAGCAACCACCTTCTACCTTACCTGGAAAAAATAATCATTATCCTCCTTAAGCTCCCATCTTGCAGATTGCAATAAAAAGAGAGGGAATGTACTTTTTAGGCCTCTGTATTTTCTTTTTGAATTAGTTATTTTGGCAACTTTTTATACTCCCTGTTTGCGTTACCTTAAAAATTTGTTCCCCCTGCTTTCTTTCGTCCATCCTCCTCCAAAAGAATTAAAGGATACCCTCAAAACTGCTTTTTTGATATAATGATCTGCGTAGATAGCATATTGCATGTATTATCTTTTCTATTGGTTGATAAAGTAAGATAGCATATTGTTTTTATCCTATTGTATATTTGCTCTAATCTTCTGTATTAGAAATATCATTTGGAAATCTTGCTCTAATGCTGCTATTAATTCAATATCTGCTTTTATTCACCAGATCAGGAAATCTAAAATGACTTAGTATTGCATATTGGGGTATGGTATGTGACGGCTTTGTTGAAGCAGTTCAAAAGCTCACATTGTTAGAAGAGTTGAGGCTGGCAGGTTGTAAATTTTAGTTTGTGTCTTTTAGGGAATGGAGTTGATGAATATAACATGTCTTCTCATGATAACATGTATGCTGGTTATTACTTTGGTTTTTGAAGAGATCTACTAGTGGCCATGTTTCTAGCATTAGCCTAATTTTTGAAGTTGTTGGGTGTCTTACGTTATCAGATTATGAACCATTCTTCATGTGTTCACTGAATGAGTATTATCAAGTGTATCATATTACCTTATCAGTATTAGTATATCCCATCTAGAAAGAGCAAAATGTGTTTTACCTATTCTACATAACAAAAGTTCGAAGAGCAAGATGCTCTATTATAATAGTACTTCATAGATCCTCAAGTCAAAGTAATTCCACGATTATGTGTCTATGAAAATGTAGAAAAGATACTCCTATTAAATTTTTACGCCCCAGTTTTTTGATATATCAGGTATAGGTGAAGAATAAAATTATAAAAATAATATTTGTTATAGAAACTTGTAAATATTGTTATAGAACATTTCAATGATTTGTTTTGCATCAATTGTGTTGAATATTATAAAAACGAGTGAATTAATAGGACATTTAAATGAAAAAAATGTATTACACCATGCTGTCCTGAAACTCTAGCTCATTTGTTGTTTTTCCCCTTGTTGAGCTCTTTTTTGGAGTGAAGTCTTGTAACCTTGACTTTTTTTTACATAGGTAAAGGACAAAGAGAAAAATAGAACAAAAAGGGAAAATTTGGATGAAATCTTTTCAAGTGAGTATTTATTCAATCCATTACCTAGTAACCTTCAATTTACTGGCAGTTTATGATTTTGATCATTTCCTTCAAGCATGTGGTTTATTATCTGGAGTCATCCATCTTTATTCATGTGGGAATTTATTTCTGATTTGGTTCTTGATCTCAAGATGCTTCCTGTTCTTTTTTTTACCATTATTTTAGCAAGAGTGGCATCAAGAAGGTTGATGGATATGTATGTATACAAAAACTCTGATTCCCTTGAAAATGTAGGGATCTGAGGAATTCTAGCAGGGTATTTAGTCATATACATTTAGCATGTTACACCAATAGGCCAAAAAGCACAAACACTTGTTTCTAACTTCACAAATAGGCTTAGCATTGCCCTCAAAAAATCTCTGTTCTCTTTCAAGCCAAAGTACCAAAATTACATGCTGGAATAGTTGTGTCTTCTTTGTGCACCCAAGGGTATGGTTTAATGGTCATGATGTGATTTAAGAACCATGAGGTCTCCGGTTCAGTTCCCAGCAGAGGCAAAACACACTAGGTAATTTTTTTCGTCATGAAGTGAGTTAAGTACCATGAGGCAAAACACACTAGGTAATTTTTTTCCATGTGTCCAAACCTTGGTGGACAAAGTTAATTCGGTTCCAATGCAGGTGGGAGGTAGCCCTGTCGAATCACTCGAGGTGTCTGCAAGCTAGCCTGGTTATAATAAGCAAAAATAGTTGTCTTCACTGTTTTAGGGTGCGCACATGACATTATCTCTGTCTTAAGCTGTCTTTATTAGGATACTATCAACTATGTTCTTTTTTGAGAATGGTGAACTTTACTTCTATGTATCCACATGTATACTACATCAAAGTGTAGTCCCTCTTCACAAAAGTTGTCACTTCACAAAAACCTAGTATTTTAAAAAAAATATATATCTACATGTATAATACATCAAAGTGGTAGTCCCCCTTCACAAAAGTTGTCACTTTACAAAAACCTAGTATTCACAAAAGGTGACGACTTCACATGCATCATATTAGAGATGTTTGCTTTTGTATGATCAGAGGCATAAGATTGATGCAAACCGTTATCAGCCACAATGTTTTCCACAATCTGTGATACCTGAGAATTTAGAAATCAAGCATTTAGTTAGCAATTATTTCATATCAGTTAAACATGAACAAGACATAGAAAAGGTCCATAGGTAACACATTATCAAAGGAATCAGTGGTCAATACAACATCGTCAGGGAATCTAGATCTGTATGCTTCATAAAATTTACCCCACCAAACTTAGAGAAATGCTTCATGGGGAGAATTAATGGCTGAAACGAACCACAAAATCAAAAATCATTACTTCAAAGCTCGATATTACATCACTTTACTCAATCAAACATATCTCTCTAATATAGTAAAGGACAATTAATACAGTAAAAACATCCAACACTAGGTAACTACGATGCATCACATCAATGAAAGAGAATGACCTCAATTTATCAACCAAATTTCAACATGATCAACTGTCTACCATATGGTCATATGTAAGAATTACCAAACAAATTAAACATAAGAATTTTGCGACCCTTTAAGGTAAACAACAACCATTACTAAAACCCCTCCTAATTCATTAAGTGATAATTTTTAGCAATTGATTAAAAGAGAAAATTCATTAAAAAGAGTTACTTACCAACACGATTTTGATTAGCCTGAGTTGCATTGGAGAATGCCTCACCAGCCTCTATTAGACATGTTATCGAGAATTACACGCTCAAGTCTGAAAAAACACAAGCAAAGAAATCAAGAAGCATGATTAAAAAGAATCAAACAAAGGGAAAAAATCACATACAACAAAAATCAAAAGAAAAGTAGACAAGTAGAGATTATCAAGTATATTAATCATCAAAGACGTAAGTTAAAATAACACTGAGGGGTAATAGCTTTTGCTATAAAATAAATGAAGATCTATTTTGTAAAAAAACTTACGAGAGTTGAGCCGCCAAACTGTTCATGATTACCAAAAGCAAGCCCTTAATTAACCACGGAAAAGAGGAGGAAAGGAGATTTGGGCAAGAACAATTGGGAAAGACGAAGACTCTCAAGAACCAAAATTCCACTTAGATTACACATATATATATATATATATATATATATATATATTTAAAGCATGAAAGTCTTTAGCAAAATGTCGTTTTTCTTTTTTACTCTTTTAAAATAGTGTTCACTCTAGACAAAATAATTATTTAATTAATTCATGATATTTAGGCTTAATAACTTCCCTACTATCTAGGAATAGTCATTTAATAAACTCTTTAATTATGAGGTAGAACAACTAGTAGATTACCCTTTTTATTAAATGACTATTTCTAGATAGTAGGGAAGTTATTAAGCCTAAATATCATGAAATAATTAAATAATTATTTTGTCTAGTGTGAACACTATTTTAAAAGGGTAAAGTAGACAAACGACATTTTGCTAAGGGCTTTCATGCTTTATATATATATATATATATTTGGTGTAATCTAAGTGAGATTTTGGTTCTTGAGAGTCTTCATCTTTCCCAATTGTTCTCGCCCAAATCTCCTTCCTCCTTTTTTCTGTGGTTAACTAAGGGTTTGCTTTTAGTAATCATGACCAGTTCGGCAGCTCAACTCTCGTAAGTTTTTTACATGATAGATCTTCATTTATTTTATAGCAAAAGCTACTAACCCTAAGTTTTATTTTTACTTACGTTTTTAATGATTAATATTCTTTATAATCTCTGCTTGTCTACTTTTCTTTTGATTTTTGTTGTATGTGATTTTTTCCCTTTGTTTGATTATTTTTAATCATGCTTCTTGATTTCTTTGCTTGTGCTTTTTCAGACTTGACCGTGTAATTCTCGATTACATGTCTAGTAGAGGTTTCCATCAGGCTGGTGAGGCATTCTCCAATGCAATTCAGGCTAATCAAAATCGTAATGGTAAGTAACTCTTTTTAATGAATTTTCTCTTTTAATCAATTGCTAGAAATTATCACTTAATGAATTAGGAGGGGTTTTAGTAATGGTTGTTGTTTATCTTAAAGGGTCGTAAAATTCTTATGTTTAATTTGTTTGGTAATTCTTACATATGACCATATGGTAGACTGTTGATCATGTTGAAATTTGGTTGATAAATTGAGGTCATTCTCTTTGATTGATGTGATACATCGTAGTTACCTAGTGTTGGATGTTTTTACTGTATTAACTGTCCTTTACTATATTTGATTGAGTTAATGTGATGTGATATCGAGCTTTGATGTAATGATTTTTGATTTTGTGGTTCGTTTCAGCCATTAATTCTCCCCATGAAGCATTTCTGCAAGTTTGGTGGGGTAAATTTTATGAAGCATACAGATCTAGGTTCCCTGACGATGCTGTATTGACCACTGATTCCTTTGATAAGGTGTTACCCATGGACCTTTCCTATGCCTTGTTCATGTTTAACTGATATGAAATAATTGCTAACTAAATGCTTGATTTCTAAATTCTCAGGTCTCACAGACTGTGGAAAACATTGTGGCTGATAACAGTTTGCATCAATCTTATGCCTCTGATCATACAAAAGCAAACATATCTAATGTGATGCCTGTGATGTCGTCACCTCTTTTGATGACATCCTCTCCTGTGATGGAGTCCATTGGTCCTGATGTTATGGATGCTGAAATTCTAAATTTGTTGTCAGCTTATGATACCAATTTTGCGTCACTAGATTTGTCTTCTCAAAGAGACGTGACATTAGGCTTACAGTTTCCTGAGATAGGTGAAATGGGTGGCATGCTTCCGTTTGCAAGAAATTCTGGGTAATACCATGTTATGTTTATTGCTAAACTGATCATTCTTGCCACATTTTAATACAATGTCTGCATAGTTACTTCAACAAGTAAAGGTTGAGCGCTTGATGTGATGTGTACTTTGTTCTCCTTAATTGGTCTAATATAATTGTCTTAAGCTGCTAAGGCAACAAAAGAAAATTGAACAAAGCCATGTTCTTATTCTTTCTGTGTGTTGCTCTTAATTATGACCTTCTGAGATATGAAATTTCAAGTGTTCCTTGCAAAACTTGGCTATTAAGAAATGCTCATTAGTCTAGTAATTAGAACCAACTGCTTGGCCTATACTATGCGATAAAATTTTCACATTAACTAGATGGTCCAAACATGTTTTGTATATGAAACCACCATTACTTTGATTGTGGAGTTGGCGTATCAGAATCTTCTAATTTTGTTTGTTGTATGTTCATGTCCATCAGCTATCAAATGCCAACTGCACCTCCGAAGTGGAATGCAAGAGTGTGTTTACATTTCCTCACACATTTGCAAACTTTTTTAATGAATAATTAGTTGAAAAAATTTGACAAGTTTTTATTCTTTCAGGATGACAGACCTGGCATAGACTTGGGAGGACCTATGCTAATGGAACCAAGTATTCATGCCCCTGCAAACGCTTTGCCTTCTTCACTGGAACTTTATGATTCAGGTCTGTTTGTAATTTAACATTAAATATTTTGCATTTAGTTTGTAAATTTTTGTCTTTTGCTTTGGTCTGTTGACTGTTTGAACATTAATATAGTCTGCAAATACTTTATATATATATTGAAGAGCGCTTACTTATAATGTGTAGCACATTATAAATTTCTTTTTTTTTTAGATTATTGTGTATCTCTGCCATAAACATCAAAATAGTATTTCTGCTTTGCTTTTGATTCTCCAACTTAAAGGGATTATCTTTATATACTAAGATAGGGTCTGATCAGATACTGAATATCTTGGTCATTTCCAAATTGAAAAGAAGAATTACATTGTTGAAAGATGCACAAGTAATCAGATTAAGATTGTTTAGTTTTTGCTGATACCTGAACCTGTTAACTAGGATTTGCTGATCTATTTGTAAGCTATCAGTCCCTCCAGAACAAATCAAACATTCCTCTGTTTTAGTAGGAAACTAATAACAGATGCTCAGCAGCTCTTGATACCAAGATTTTCAACAACTGCTCCTGAATGCATCAATTCTCTTTCCAAATATAGATGTTGATATTTTGAGAAAACTTCTATACTTAGTATATATAGGAAAGAAAGTTATGCGAAGAGAGAAGGGTCTCCTATTATCCTTGAAATGACGAAGAGACATGACTAATTTGTTACTTCATGATAACACAACCATTTGAATGTGTTCTTGAGTATTTAGCTTTTAACTGTAAAGTAATGGCACATTGGTGGATTTAGGCATCAGGAGCATGAAGCAATAGACTTACATCTAGAACGGATGATTGAAGCTCTAACACTGATGGTGATAACATTGCAACAATACAATTTGTCCTTGTTGGGTTGTCGAATAAATTGAGTTGAACTCTTAAAGTATACTTTATAGATTATTATGACGGTAAATCCACATTAGGACATAGAAAAGTAAAAAATTGTGATATGGTCCACATCAAGTAATAATGATTCTATTAGGAGGTTTATAATATTGTTTGATAGAAAAGATGAAGCAGTGTAGTGCATGGTCAGTCTCTTAGTTAAACTTCTAAAGATTAAGATTCCTCACGGTCAAATTAGGAAAATTGACCATTTGTGGCTGGAAGTAATCGTTAACAGATGGGATATGTTTATTCGGGTTAGTGATTTGTCTTAGATCTTTTTTGGATGAGTTGTTTCCTGGAGCAGAATGTATATGATTGAGGAAGTTTCTTAAATTCAAAATTCAATATTCAATTGAAACGATCCAAGCAGAAACTCATTCCATAAAATCCATCCTTCTCCGTAAAGATATGGCACCTTGGCCTAACTCAATCCCAAAAGCTAGCTCATGAGGGGAGGTTTGTCCAAGTCCATATAAGGAGACCAAATTCGCATCTCTCTACTAATGTGGGACTTCCTGACACTCCCCCGCATGCCCAGACCTCAGCGGAAGCGTGAGCGTGAGCGTGAACACTTATAAATGGGGCCCAACATCGGTGAACAACAAATTGGGAGGGGCTTGGCTCTGATACCATGTAGAAATATATGACACCTAAGCCTAACTCAATCCCAAAAGCTAGCTCATGAGGGGAGATTTGTCCAAGTCCATATAAGCAGACCAAATTCCCATCCCTCTACCAATGTGGGACTTCTTAACACTCTCTTCCAAACAAGCTCAGATAATGAAGCTCATCTTGAAGCCATCATACTCTGTTTAAATGCCTTAGTTCTTAGCCTTGGTCGAGTTCTAGATTTTTATCAAGTATTTTCAGTCAAGGTAACTTATTTCATAGTTTACTCATATGTGAGTGGTCAATAATAATTTAATCTAGGTCCTTCTAATTTCACCAAGGTCCACTTAAAAGCTCAAATTATGTCTACGACTCTACTAGTTGTCAGTTTGGACGTCCAGTTAGGAATTCTTTCTCTTTCCCTTTTAACCATCTTAAAAACTGAGAAGTTTTTATTTTGGCAATGGTAATTGCATCTGTATCTGAATTAAACCAAAATTGTGCATTGCTTGCTCTGGAACTATATATAAAAGAGTATTCTATGATCTACTGTCTGTGACTAGAGAGAATCTAAAACATCCATGATAGAGACAATATCATTGGAATACAACTTGTTACCACAAAAATATAACGGCAGAACACAATTCAGTTTGACTTTCTCCATACTATTCTCTATACTCTCATAGCATCTAAGGTTCCTCTCCTTCCAAATTGTCCACCAGACACTAGCTGGGACAATTCTCTATCTTTTCCTATACTTTGCCTGTGTACCTGCTTCCTTGCAGCTCAGAAGAACTTCTGTGACTCTCCCAGGCATGGTCCATGAAATTTTCTTAAGATTCAGGAACAATCTCTGTAGCTGATTTATAACCATGCTGTGCAGGAAGAGATGGTTAACTGTCTCAGCAGTTTCACCTTAAAAAAACACCCAGGACAGCTGAATTCCCCTCTTCATTAAATTATCTTGTCTAAGAACTGCTTTTGTGGCCAACAATCACACAGAACAGGCAACCTTAAGAGGTATCTGAACTTCTCAGATGTTCTTTCAAGGCTAGTTTCTTGGCATCTGAATGGGATGGTTTAGCTTTCTTATTCAGCACCTACTTTGTAAGCACTGTCTTTACTCTTTAGTACCTTGCCGGATTAGGATGTCTTGTCCAATCTCCAAACCTCC
Source organism: Solanum tuberosum (assembly GCF_000226075.1). Classification (NCBI taxonomy): domain Eukaryota; kingdom Viridiplantae; phylum Streptophyta; class Magnoliopsida; order Solanales; family Solanaceae; genus Solanum; species Solanum tuberosum. The sequence continues at coordinate 381,179 of NW_006239325.1, read as the reverse complement.
AACTGCTCAATTGTGCTGAAAAAGTCTCACACTCTGAATTGTCCACCATATACTAGCTGGGACAATTCTTCATCTTTTCCTATCATTTGCCTGTGTCCCTGCTTCCTTCCAGCTCAGAAGAGCTTCTGTGACTCTCCCAGGCATGGACCAAGAGATTTTCTTAAGATTAAGGAACAATCTCCGTAGCTGATTTATAACCATGCAGCGCAGGAAGAGATGGTTAACTGGCTCAACAGTTTCACCTTAAAAGAAACACCCAGGACAGCTGAATTCCCCTCTTCATTAAATTATCTTGTGTAAGAACTGCTTCTGTAGCCAACAACCACACAAAACAGGCAACCTTAAGAGGTATCTGAACTTTTCAGATGTTCTTTCAAGGCTAGTTTCTTGGATCTGAATGGGATGATTTAGCTTTCTGTATTCAGCACCTTCTTTAGTACCTTGCCAGATTAGGATGTCTTGTCCAATCTCCATACCTCCAAGGGCTCAATTGTGCTGAAAAAGTCACATACACTCTGAATTTTCCAGTCATTTAGATGTCTTTTAAAAGTAAAATTCCAACTTGAGGGGATCATAACTCTGCAACTGTTATGGGATTGAAGTACCAAGTTAGGGATATCTGGTAATAAAAGTTCCATGATGCCAGCCTCGTGCCATTCATCCTACCAAAAATCAATTCTTCCACCATCTACCACTTTGATCTCAATATTTGGTTTGAATTCATTCCATAACACTAATGGATCTCTACAGACTCGCACCATAAGGTGTGGTGACCTCTTTAGTCATTCAGTTATCAGTCTCGTCATATTTGGGTCTGATTACTTTTCTCCGTAAGGTTCTTCCCAAGGTTGGTCCAAAGGGACCTGATGGTCCTCCATAGTCTAACTCTAAGTGTCATTGGATTCATCAATGCATTGTCCATTTTGTTTGTACTTCTGCTGTATTATTTTCTTTCACAGGGCTGGTCTGTCCTCAACATATCTCCACAACCATTTCTTGAGCAGGCTGCTATTTTGTAGCTTCAACTTTCTAAACCCCATACCTCTATGCTCCTTGCTCTGCTGCACTATGTTCCGTTTCACCAGGTTGAAACCCTTATGCTCCTTGTTGCCATGCAATAAGAATTTTCTTCTTAATTTGTCTAGAACTTTGAGTACTTAGCTGGCATAGCAAAGAGGGACATCACATAGGTTGGCAATGAATCTAGCACAAAGTTGATTAGAATTAGCCTGCCTCCTAAAGTGTACTGTAGTCACTTTTGAACTAACTACCTAAGTTGCGTAGACTTTGTTGAGGATATAATTAAGTAAATAAAAATGTGCTCTCTTACAACTTAAACTTTTAGATGAGATAGTTACATACTTGAGCATAGTATCGAAGCACGTAAAGGTCCTGAGATCGAGTTTCACTGCAACCCATTATCAAAGAGAAATTTTACGTGTTTGGCTCATGAAAAAGAATCGGGCCACAGGTGAGGGGTCGTGCTGAGAATATAATTAAGCATATAAAGTGTCCTCTCATTAACAGTTTAAACTTTTAAATGAGATGGTCACACTTCAACAAACTTGAATCTGCCTAAATTGCTTTCTCCTTCTCCAAGCAATTCTAACTTGGAATGCAAGCACAAGGAAGCGACTAATGTTATGAGGGCTTGGGGAATAGGGCTTTTGGAGGAGAGCAAGTTTGTAGGTTTGAATTTTTGAGAACATGTAGTGATCTTAAAATATAGAATAGAATTCACTCTTCACACTTACACCTTTGGTTAATTCTCTTTCCCTCAACTCTCATACCTATTCTAGAACTAAAACATTCAATACGTAAGGCTAAGCGATGGACTTTAAAGTTACTATACTATTATAAGAAGAAGTATATTAAATAGCCAACTTTCGGTTGATTCAATCAATGTGTCGTGGTGTAACTATTATTATATACAAGTTTATGGAACATGGTGTTACTTTGTTTTTCGAGAAAATAAGGAGAACAGTGTTACTCTAGAATGATAAATTGGTAACGTGTCACTTAGAATGACTTATTGATGAGTCATGGGCTACCTTGATAGGAGTACTACCTAGACTATATGTGGTAATATCTTAGTTATTTTCGATATATTTCTAACCAACCTAAGATTTCAAATTGAGTTTCTTAATTTTTTTTATGACAAGGGAAACCTGTAGCCGCTGTTCTTTGGGTGCGCACAGGGTAAAACCCCCGCTCCTATGCACTAGCTCACAAACCACATAGGAGAGGTAGCCTCACTAGGCAAGCCCGGTGCGACGAGCTCGATCCAAAAAGGCAAACCCCTTTCTTTCGCTCGCAAGGGGGTTTCGAACTTGAGACCTCCAACATGGAAGTCTCAAGCCCAAACCACTGGGCCACCCCGAAGGGTAATTGAGTTTCTTAATTTTTTTATGACAGGGAAACCCTGTAGCCGCTGTTCTTTGGGTGCGCACAGGGTAAAACCCCCGCTCCTATGCACTAGCTCACAAACCACATAGGAGAGGTAGCCTCACTAGGCAAGCCTGGTGCGACGAGCTCGATCCAAAAGGCAAACCCCTTGCTTTCGCTCGCAAGGGGTTTCGAACTTGAGACCTCCAACATGGAAGTCTCAAGCCCAAACCACTGGGCCACCCCGAAGGGTAATTGAGTTTCTTAATCTTGATCACACAATTGGGCTTATAGCACACTAGCCCAATAAAATGAATCACTAGTTTGATGTTCATTGCGGTTCTTTGAACAAGTGCTTCTATAGCACATGTGCGCCACCTGCTTGCCCCATATGAAACATGTAAGGATATTCAACCTCAAAAAAATTGATGACCTTGGTACATCTTTTAGTTACCATTGTTCAAGTTCACATAAAGGAAAGGAATGAGGATGATGGATTGATGAATGTCGTTTTGGCCTTTGAAAGGGTCTCATGTAGAGCTATGTGATTGGCTACATACAAGTATTACCAATTTAAGATCTAAAGGGGGGGGGGTCTACCATATGAAAGCCTGCCCAACTAGCTAACATAGAAAAAGATTCTTGAATAACAGTTGTTTCTTTGTGATTCCCTTCCTAACCTAGCCAAGCCACACGAACACCATTTCGGATGAAAATGACATGTGGTATAGATTTATAAATATGGCGTGCATGGTTGGGATGGGGTAATTGAGAAGTGTGAGAAGAGGCTAGCAAGGTGGAAGTCTTAGTACCTTTCACTAGGGGGAAGACTAACTTTGATAAATTCTGTGCTTGATGCACTTCCAACATATATGATGTCATTATTTCCTGTCCTACCAGGAATCATCAATAGGTTGGATAGCATTGGGAGAAATTTTTTATGGCAAGGGAACAAGGAAAGGAGAGGATATCACTTAGTTAAATGGAAAACTGTGATCACTGAAAAGAGAGTTGGGGGTCTGGGGATCAAGAACATGAAGAACCAGAGCAAAGCTTTGAGGATGAAGTGGCTTTGGAAGTACTCAAATGATAATAAGAATTTGTGGGGCTCAGTAATAAAGGCAAAATATGAAGAGAGTGATAGTTGGGTGACAAAGGAGGTTACCACCCCCTATGGTGTTAGCTTATGGAAATTCATTAGAGAACTTTGGAATGAATTCAAACCTAACACCAAGATCAAAGGGGTAGATGGCATAAAAACTAGATTTTGGAAGGATGATTGGCATGCAGAAGGAAATATATAGACTCTCTTCCCTAACATCTACAATTTAGTTCTTCAGCAACAAAGTACTATAGCTGACTTATGGACTCCTTAAGGGTGGAATTTTGTATTTAGAAGACACCTCAATGACTGGGAAATTCCAGGAGTAATAGAATTTTTTAGAAGCATTGATCAATTTAGTGGTCTGGAAATAGGGCGGGACAGATTGCAGTGGTTGGGAAACAGTAAGAGGATTTTTAAAGTAGGTGCAGTGTACAAGAAGTTGAACCATCAAAATCTGCAGTTACTCAAGTGGCCCTGGAGACATATATGGAAAGCCAAGATCCTCTACAAGGTGTCTTGCTTTGTGTGGTTATTGGCTAAAGAAGCAGTATTGACACAGGAGAATGTAATGAAGAGGGGAATTACACTTTGCTCTAGATGTGGGAAAACTGCAGAAACAGTCAATCATTTGTTCATCCAATGCAAAGTCACTGGCCAGTTGTGGAATCTGTTCCTGAGACTTAAAACATCTCCTGGTCCATGCCTGGGAGAATTTCAGAGGCTCTATATAGCTGGGAAGAAGCAGGGACACAAGCAAAAAACAGAAGTAACTGGAGAATTGTCCAACTATTTGGTGGAAAATATGGAAAGAGAGAAACCTTAGAGTTTTTGAGAATAGGGAGAGTAGTATGCAACAAGTTAAACTGAATTGCATTTTGACTCTTGTGTTTTTGGTGTAATCAAATTTACCCTTATGATACCGTCTCTATCATTGATGTCTTAGAGTCATTATAGGGATATGTCGGTATTATTAGAGTTCCTTGTGTAAATACGGGTTTCAGTACAACCTATGTACTGTTCTACATAAATAGAAACAATTACCATTTTCAAAAGATAAATAAATGTTGCCTGCATGGGTCTAAGGTTGCTCTTGTTCCTTATTTATCAGGTAATATTTAGTTGTTCAACTAATTAGAGATATTAAGCGAGCTGCGAGCCACATTTGTTTGTACATACAACTCGACTAACTCAACCTTAGCATGTTTATCAATTTTGGCATGTGTAACCTTAAGGCCAACTAATGTTGTTGAAAATAATTATTTTGACATAAGTATAAAGTGTATTAAATGTTTATCAAGTATTACACTTATAGAAAACAATTTTTTTTTATATATTTAATATAAAAATATTTTTCCTCCGGAAACGAGGTAGTGATAAGGTTTGTGTACACTCTACCCTTCCCAGAACCCACTTGTAGGATTTCACTGTGTATGTTGTTTGTAATATAAAATTATTTTTCGATTTGATTCTAAGATACAAATTTATTATACTAGTATATGTGTATTATACTCGATTTTAAGGTTGTAAATTTGCTTGTTACTATAATGATTTGTGTTTGATCTTGTGTACATATATTCGAATTGAGCTCTACTCCAATTTGAAATTAGTTTGATATATGAGCGCAACTTGATGAAACTACACATGTGATATCTATCGTTGACTCCCATTCTCTTGGTGATTATGCCAATGGCTAGTTAGAGATTACCTTTAGTAAAAAATTTACAACTAAGTTTGTATATGACACACTTCCCCATTTGGGTAGAGATGCATGTTGTAGGTTGAAGTAAGAAAGGATGAACATATGACAACTTAGGAATAAGATCCACCAAAGCAAGTATGCGCCGGAGGCTTTTCTAAAATAGAACTTTGATACAATGCCCTTTCCCTTCACATCTTTTTATCTTTTTGAGTTTTTTGAAGATGAAACTCTGTATGTGCAATTAATTTCCATTGAATTGCTGACCAAGATTTAATCACTGTAATTTCTTAGTTTTAGTTCCAGTTTCATTTTGAAGTTCGATTCATTATCAATTGGCAATTTTCACTGCAAAATACACTAGGAAAACTAACATGGAAGGAAGTATGAAATAAACAGACAATCTTTAAGACTTGGATTCAGCAAAATAATCAGTTTGATGAGTGCTATTCAGTACATGTTCTCTTTAGAAAAAGCACCATGAGAAGTTCGTGTTGTGATCAGATAGATGAATTTCAAGTACTTTTTACCATTAAATTTTACAATGTGCCCAAGTAGCTCGGAATTGAGGCCTAGCTGGTTTTTTATATATTGTACAATGTTCCATCAGGTTGTGTTGGCATTTTATGCACTTTTGATCTCCTTATCTTTCTTTTCAAAATTTTAAATTTCCTTTTGATCTTCTTATGCTTTGTACCCGTAGATCACCTTATCTTTCTTGTTAAATTTAGATTTCCTTTTGATCATCTTTTTGCGTTGTTGTTCCTGCAGGGAACAACATATCTCTCCAACAAGCATCTCATCAAGGATGGCCATCCGTTGTGAGTACCTTGAACTTTTGCGTTAATAGAAATGTGAAGTCCATTATGGTGTTTAGGACCTCTAGGTTCGGGTCAGCTTTTTGTTAGTTCATTCCTTTCATATTCAACCCTGGGAGTTGCTTCAATTCCCCGTCATTAGCCATCCAGTTGTACATCCCAATGTAATAGTGCCAACTAAATGTCTTTTGAGAACTACACCCTTTCCACTATAGGATGTTCTACCAAATGTAGTAGTACATAGTACATACATTGGATAAGCTCAAACTTCCTGCCCTTGCAAGTACTGTTGATTTCTTCCGTATGTTCACTCAAGCTGACTCAAGTGGAATAGATGCAGGAGTAAGTTGAATACTCAAGTAACTATTTCGCTCCTAGGGATTGTAACATAATGCAATTATTTTAGCCATGGAAACCATGAGTTGGTTTTTAGAATTTTCTGGTTGTTGAAATCTCTTTGTAAAAACCTTGTACAACAAGTTATTAGTAGTAAAATAAGAACTGTAACTTAAAACTCAACTTTAAAAGCAGAAACCTATGTAGAAGAAAGAAAAAAAGAGAAAAATTTCAAAGTATTTGCATAGTCCAGTAATCAACAGATTGAGGGACAAAATATAGGTTTACCCTACTACACTGTTGTGATTGAGATTTTTTTCCTGCCTTAACTTTTTCTTCTGCCATTGAACAGATGTTAGTTGATACAGATCAGAGGACCCCAGAGTTTTTACCAACTAGCCATCAAAAATTAGCTCCTATGGGAGGACTTAAGAGAAGATCTGGAAAGCAACCTGCAGTGCAGGAGAAAATAAACCAGCTGGGACTGCAGTTTTCAAATAAGGTATGGCTAATATCACAAAGGCTGTTGCTAGAAACTGATTTTATTTGAACGTCGTTAAATTTCAGCAATATTTTAGCACTGCCAGAATTGAGGAAACATGTGCCCCTGTTTGGCTTCTAATTTCTTATTTGTGTTTTGTATCAGAGTGGCATAAAGAGGAAAGCTCCATTGAGTTCTTTGGCATCCGTAAGATCATTTTTCTGCATCTACTTCTTAAGCCCTTCATGTGCTGGTGATTCGTTTTCACTCTGTCGCTGATAAACATCATCATTTTTTTGGATTGGACTTCACTTTCCTAGTTTGTTCTTGTCTCTGTCACCATAATAGTCACTTGGACGAATGTGTATGGAATGTCAATGTAGTCTTCATCTACTTCATTCTTGCTCCTTTAATATTTTCCTGAGTTGTAGGTTTGCATAAAAGCTACCGTCTCTGGTGTTGCAAAGAATAAGACTATAAGCTGCTATTCCCAAGGAGATGATGGTCTGGTCATTGCAAGTAGTTCAATCGATGCATCGACGAAAAAATTTGCTACTCCGCAGAAAGGTAGGGGACAACAGGTTTAATGGTTCCTAAGAAATCTAATATTAAAAATGTTGCAATTTAGATAATTGACTGTTGACAGAAATTGTTAATCCTCCATAAGGACTGTACATAACTGGTGTCACCTGTTGTTTGGCTCTATACTCACCTTGTTAGGTTGTGCATCTAATGTCATATTGAGAACCCAATTGGCCACAAAGGATAATTGATTTCATATTGCTTTGCAGAAAACTCTTTTAAAGAGATTAGTAACCTTGACACAAAAATGAGCAAGCTCCTATGTTGCCACTTCAATTCAAAAGGAGAGTTGTTGGCTACCGGTGGAGACAACGGGAAGGTTTGTCTTATTAATCTTCAACAGGATTTTAGCTGGTCAGATGGAAGAGTGCTTGTCTGAAATTCTCCCATTAACAAACTTGTACTGTGATCTATGTTAGGTTTTGATTTGGGAGTTAGGAAATAACAGAACTTGTAGTGTACAAGGGCATGCTCATCAAGTCACAGATGTCTGTTTTAGACCAAACTCAACAGTGTTTGCATCATCTTCGTTTGACAGAACTGTGAAGATATGGGATGCAACAAAGGTACTACCACTAGTTTCCATTGCAGATCCTTTGTCGAATGAGTCTTTCAGTTACTTTTCTTTTAAGTTGTAACGGCTCACAAGTAGCAGTCAGCACAGATTCAAATCACCAGGATATATATTCATTAGTTCTATGATTTTCTTGTTCTTGGTCCACATTATTTCTTCTGATTTCTGTGCTAATATTATCCCGATTATTTTGCTTGTACTGCAATGAGAACATATATTTATTTTTAGCTGCTCATTGAATTTTCCATGTGACATTTATTGTTACATTGTATTTTTCAGTAGTGAGAATACTCAAAACATTTGTCTCAATTATATCAAATATCAACATCATAATATTATGTTGTCTATAATACATTTCATTTGAGTCAATATTTGAGGAACTTGCCTGTTACCAAAACATCTTTAGACCTTTAGAGTCTTTTTATTTTCTACTGATAATCAGGATTTCTCATAAGAATTACTGTATAATCACTTGAATTGCTTACTTTTGATCTGTGTCTATTATAACCACAATACGGTACATGTTTCACCATTTTGTCTTCATCCAGCGAAGCAATCCTTTCCAAAAGCTTGTCGGCCATGATGGGCATGTGATGTCAATAGATTTTCATCCAACAAAGTTGAGTCTCCTCAGTTCTTGTGATAGCAATGACGAGATTAGACTGTGGGATGTCAATAGCGGTGATTGCAAACTCAATTTTAAGGTTGGTGTCTCTATTTTCTTCTTTTTCTTTGGATGTTGATAAAAAGGCATCTCTATATGACATACGAAGGCTCCATACTTCGATAGTTAGCTGTTGTTTCTGTTTCCATTTCTATTTGAAGATTACTTAATTATCCAATTCAAATCATTGTTGAATGTGTTTTTTCTTGAATTCTTGCATTTGATTGTAGGAATTGTTTTTTCTTATTATTTTTTCTTCGTAATTTCAAGGTTTTCAAAAGAACATCTGTATCACATTCAACAACGCATTGTACGGTGTTCTGAAAAGAGTGGTTTATTGAGTATTAACTATAATTCATTCATGAAAAACTGTATTGATTAGCTCTTGGTACAAATGCAGGGAGGTATTAGTCAAGTTAGATTTCAACCTCAACTTGGGGACTTTTTGGCTAGTTCTACTGGAAATATTATAAATATTTTTGATGTAGAGACTAACAAGATCCAAAAAAAATTACAAGTAAGATGCTTATTCTTGATCGTCTATCAAGCTTTTGTTTTATATATCTCATTAGTTGTGTAACTATATCATATCAATGTGGTTTCGTTTTTTATTTATTTATAGGGACACGTCAAAGACATCCATTCAATCTGCTGGGAGATGAGTGGGAGCTACCTGGCATCTGTGAGTGAAGATAGTGCGCGGATATGGTCTGTTAGTGACGGAAAGTGTTTATATGAATTGTACTCTAGTGGAAATAAGTTCCAGTCATGCACTTTCCACTTTGGGCACCCTCTAGGGTTGGTGATTGGTTCTGATAAGGTATGCTTACCACAATTTGGACATTTTTCTGATAAGGGTTTGAGTTCATACATAATTTTTTGCAGACTTGACTCAATTAATATATATATATATATGCAAAAAACAACAAATATAACTTAGGATTCTTAGATATTGAACCATTCCGAAAAAAATTAAAAATGAAATACAGAACTTCTCTCTTTGTCAGCCAAACCCTAAGAAATGAAAAAGGAATAATACGAGGGTAAGAATAAGCGTTGTCTGCAGGTTTGCGTTATGGTGTCATAATAATATGTCTTGGAATGCTCATTTTGATATGAGGTTTTCTTCCGAGAGTATTGCTGTTATTCTTGCTATTTATTTAATCTCTATAAAGAAAATGTTGATTGCATTTGAATATTTTTTCTTCCCTACTCGTGTTTGATGATTTTGCAATGCTTCATAACTTCTCTGTTGAGGGAAATTTACGACTACTAGAACTCCAAACTGAGTAGTTGTCGTGTCAGATCTGAAGTTTATTCACATGTATAGTCCTTTGATTATTTTTTCTCCTTTACCTCTTTATCTGATACCTGTTAAATGTTGTTGCAGTTGTTGGAGGTGTGGAATCCTTTCTTGCAGAGGAACATAACTAGACCATATAGTGCACATTCTGGTATAATTACTTCATTAGTAAATTCACCTTCGAAAGGAATCGTAGCTTCAGTGAGTGATGACCAATGGATCAAGATATGGGAATGACACTTCTTTGTGGATCAAGATACAACAGTCATTCTTCCTTGTTTCTTTTATCCAAATTACATCAATGAAACTATCAACTGCATATGCCCTTTCGCAGCGCGTATGCATTTTGGACCAAGGAAGGTGATGTTGTTCTTGGCACATCACCAGTGGAATGAGTTATTTGAAAGGTTGTTTCAGTTACAAACATTAACTGTTGTTTTAAACTCCTCCATTTTATCTCTATTTGAAATGTTCACTAGACTTGGTTATAAAATGACAAACATTGATATGATTAAATGAATTTGATTTCTTAAATTGGGAAGTAGTATGTAATAGTAATATTTTTTTGTTAAATGATGTTTTATTTCATATATTTATATCTATATAAAGCTAGGCATAGAAACACTGACTTGGGTTTCAATTGATTCGGGCTAAAATAGTTGAAATAAATAGTCATTGCAACTACGCGAGTGGCGATTTTGCATTGATCTTGTTTCAAGGAAAGCTGTGTAATTTATGTTCTATAGGATTAGAACATATTATTTCGTTGTTACTATCTTTAGTCAATATGGTATATTTATTGTATAATTTACCCTATCGCAGATACACACTCACTTCTAAAATAACAATTGTTCTATAACACTTAATTATATGTCTTTCATTGTTACTAACTTTAGTCAATATATTGTTCTAGGTTTATCTTCATATGATACTCATCTAGTGGAATTTATTGAATAGGGATAAGTTGGAACATCATTCCATAGAAATTTTACTTGCTAAAATTTGGACAACCAAAAAAGAACTCTCTTATGAAACGATAACCCACTTATGCAATATTTTCCGATGAGACTTTTTTTTTAAAAGGACTAAAATACGAAAATAAATATCTTTTTCCATATTTATTCCCTATGTTGAAATGAGTTGCACATATATATACTAATCATATAGAACTAATTGATCATATACATTGAATGGCCAATATATTTTTAGAAAAACAATGCAATTGTGAAGAAGCTCTAGTTGTAAACCACCTCTCTCCCAAGGTAGAGTTAAGACCTACCTATACTTTATCCTTTACTTGTGCAATTACACTGGACATTTTATTATCGTATATCAAGATAATCAAATAGTTCAAAAAGAGCTAAAATGAGTCCCAACAAAGTAAGCAAGTCTTTCTTGTCAAAAAAAGAGAGTAAGCAAGTCCATGTTGAGTTTGAGAGACATTCTATATTGATAGTATTCTCCTACCCCACCCCTACCTTCCGAATATTTGTCTAGATTATATATATTTTCTTCACGGATTTGTATGCCCATAGAAATTGTAGAGAACCTCTAGTAATAAAATCCAAACATTACAATAAGTCAATGGAAAAATAACACTACATAATCTAGTCAATACATACAAGAACATAGTTGCAAGTAGATCTTTGACAAAAATATTGATACTAGCGGATGGGGAATGCATAATACAAAATATTCCCTATATTTTCGCCACAAACATCTGAAGGAACTGTTCATAAACCAATGAACCAAAAAGTTCACAATTTCACTAATCATCGGACATGCTATCAGACAAATCCTCATCCCAACAAGCCTCGAAAGAAAATTCAAGACCCTCCAGAGATTCGTGAGGGAGCTTCACATCTTTAATCTTCCCGGAAATTCTACTACTCAAGACTTTGTTGAGGCTAACATATTTGCACAGACGCAAGTCTAGAGAAACAAGATGAGGACAACTATCAAGAATAGCTTGGAGGCCTTTATTTGTCATACTATTCCCAATGAGATGAAGGTGGTGCAAGGTAGGTAGATTTTTAGCAATAGCTAGAGCTTCTTCATTTCTTTCATCTTCGTTATCAGAGTCATCGACTGATCCCATATACAATGACTTATTAAATTCAAATGACTTCAACCGCGGGCAAGAGTGTCCAAGAGCTTCAATGCCTTCTATCGTGAGAGCAGTGTGTGTCAGACTCAACTCCTCCAACAATGGGAGCTTTTGAACTGCTTCAACCAAGCTTTCACATACCTTAAAATAGCAACAGGCAATACTAAGTCTCTTCAGTTTTCCTGATCTGGTGTACAAAAGTAGAAATGAATCAATGAAACAATATCACCTAACACAATCAGGCTTAGTACAAAAGACTAGTGAAAGGTATATAACACTCCCCCGTACCAATTTAAGTGTCTTACATTCCTTTTTAGTCTGTCCCAAAAAGGAGTCTCTTTATATATTTAGTAAGTTTTTCAATTCCAACATCCTACATAGCAAGTTGATGACCACAAGATTTGTAAGTCTTCCTTTATTTCTTAAACTCCGTTGCCAGTCAACTAAGACACTTAAATTGGGACGGATGGAGTAGTAGGATATAACAATTTGCAACTTGAGAAAAAGAAAAAAAAAACACAGATATAACAACATTCTTTCTCCGCAGACAGATTCAGTGAAAGAGCAGTTTTTATTGGGGAAGTAAGAGAAGGAATGGAATTTCAGAGGCAACACAAACAAAAAGAGTAATGAAGTACTACAACAACAAATTCATAAAGATTCGTCTTTTTTTTTTTTGCAATCTGAAAGATAACAACTTTATGAAACTAATTCTTTGATCTTTGAGATGAGTTAGAGGACATTTCCTATTTCACAGAATAATTACTATCTTCTTTTTTCCTTTTTTTTTTACTCAAGTAATTTCCATGAGTTCTGTTTTTGTGACAATACTTACTCCTGCATTAAGAAACTTAGGAATTCAAAGTACTTTATAAATAAAGACCTTTGTATGACGAACATTATTCCCAAAGACCTGTATAAGAGATGTAGAAGACCATGGATGGCAGCAAATACACTTCACATATTTCAGAGTATGGTAGAAGGAAGATAAGACAAAGCAACTTGGCGCAAAAAGCTACCAGAAATGCATAATCCATGTTCAGTTAAGCTTACTTGTGGAGGAACATCAACATTTAAAAAGTTCACGAGACATACATTGGATTATGTCAACTATACATGTATCAGGAGGTGAATAGTCCTATAATGTGGACACGAGCTCTGTGAAACTTCTCAGTAAATAAGATCAAGATTCAAGATGTTTATGATGAACCCTTAAACTTGTATTCAAGAAAAACAACCCTCTAATCTCTACATTGTTATGAAAGTGAATCATTACTAAGTTTATCAAAATGAGCACCACACGAACTGAAAAGCGCAAAAAAGCTTAAGGTTCATTGGAGCTTTACACACAAAGCACAAATAAAGTGTAGCCTTTAATTGAAAAAAGCGCAAATGGAGAAAAAAAATGCAAATATGTATATGCTTAGTATAGGACCAGTAATAATAAGCATAAATAACAAATATATGGAAATATCAAATGTTCAATGTCGCTTCTTTAGCAATGGAAAGTATGACTTAGAGCCTTGATGACAACACTGAACCACAGATTAAGCGAGACAAAACACTCAACATGTTTTTGCACAACGATACCTCTCAACCGGTTATGAATCCCTAGTTGAGCAACTCACACAAAAATGAAAGCGTCTCAAACTTTGTCTTTAAAAAGTCTGGCAGGCGGTTTAAATCTATGTTACTCGGACTCTTCAAAAATGTATGTGTGTCAAATCCGTAGTGCATTTTTTAAGGATCCGACACTGGTGCAACAAACATTTTTTGGAAGTTGGAGCAACTTAGGTTTAAATTACACATTTTAGCATATAAAACTAAACTAATCATGTTATAATTCATCATAAAGTCAGTTTATATAGCAAATTAACATTCATAATGGAACCCTAAAATTTGGGGGAAATAAATTACCTTTCAGCTATGTACTGAACCAACTTATCATTGCCAAAATACTGCAAATTGATATCAATAAGTTCACCTCTACTGCGATCAACGGCACGGCGGCATATTTTCTCTAACTGGTAACCTATTTCAGTGAGGTTCCCATTATTCCGCATGTTAATAACTCGCCACATTGATGGTTCCTGGCATATTTGCCTCCATTTTCTGCACACTTTCCGTGCTGTCTTCAGTATCTCTATAACACCCAGCCTCTGTAATATGTTTTCCCATATACCTTCCTGCAATTCCATCCATGGCGGTTCTTTCGCCATCGCCGTATTCATTGATTTCTAGGGTTTTACACAGGTTTTAAAGGACTCGTTTCCCGCTTAAAAGATATTTTCGTTTCAAATGGAAAAACAAAATTCCTAAACTCGCTATGAATTATTAGTTTTTTCACTTAACTAACTGAGCTTAAATACACTTTTAATCTTTCGATATGAGTGAAATACAACTCTAACACTTCTCTCGACTTTTTATTATGAGTCTCATGCTTCTACAAGAGTTTGAGACCATTTGTTATATCGTGTGAGAGTTTGAAACCACTTGTTATGTCGTGTGCTAGATCGAGGGTGTATCTAACTTTAGTTAATCAATTAGAGGGGTAATTTTTAAAATTGTCAATAATTAAGGACGAAACTAGTCAAATTTAAGAATGTTTTTAATACTTATTTCAATTATAATTGATATCAATGTGTTGAGAAAAATGGATGTGAAACTAATGTTTTGACTCAAATTATGATTGTAAGAATATTAGGAGTCATTACCTTTTACAAATAAGTGAAGATTTAAAAGGTTAATGATAATTCATTTTAAAGTCCAAATAATGATAAAAAGACGATTTCGAGCTCGATAATGAACATTTCTTTTGGATTTTAAGAAATTCAATTATGTTTAAAATCATGATATAAATCACAACTACATGTTTATTTATTTTTTGTCAATCATCCCATGTTGTTACAAGGTGAATTATGAAGTGACACCTTATAAAGAAAGAACTTAAGATGTTGAATGGAAAAATTAACTTAAACTGATAAAAATTTATTAGTATAAGATGTTTACATTAAATCAATGAATGCATCTCATGTTTGACGTATTTATATTTATTGATCACTTGATCATAATTAGTTAATCAATATTTTCACTTCATTAAATCACTTTACTATAGTAAATTGCATTGATTTGGTATAAATATCACATACAAACAAATATTTACCAAGAAAACTCCCACTCCCCTACACTTATGAGCGGAAAGGATTTATCCGAACCTCCTTAAAAAATTACAATGTATAATCAAGATCAAAATTATTTTTTGGTAGCATTGAATTTACAAAATAGCTCATTAAAATGAATAAAACTTTGCATGAGATAAATTAATGAGGTTTTTAAAAAGCTACTGACAATCAAAATAAGGTCTTTTTTATTTACATTTACATCAAATTTAAGAGTCTGTAATTTGATAACATGAAGAATGAATTTATACAATAAAATATTAATGTACGAAAAAAAAAAGAGTGAGCTTGAACTTGTTCATAAATATTTTATTCAATTCAACTTCCTCAATTACATCAATTATTATAAAAATAAATAAATAAAGAAGGAAAATGAAGATAGAAATCTAATTCAGAAGACTTCTATGTCATAGAGGGAAATAGAGTAATCAGGGCTTAGTCTAACTAGGTTGTAATACAATGTTCATAAAATATTTTAGAACTTAAAATAGGCTATTAAATTTTTTATATTATTAATAAATAATTTTTTTATTATAATATCCAAAAGTAAGTATTGCAAACACATAACTAATATTTTATCAACTTGAATTAATTCTTATTATTATATTAGATAAATGTTTGTGTCCGTTCATAAAATAAAAGAAGCAATAAAAATCAAATTATTAAACTAATCTTTCTATTAGTGCTATGTTTAAAATTTGTTTACTAAAATAAACTCTAAAAGTATGCGTAGGTAGTTCATTCCTATGAAAATTCTATTCACATTTGAGAACATTCTTTCCTAAAGAAATTGTTGTGTTGATGATGCTCCAAAAGTCTATTCTAGTATAGAAATTACTTTAAAATTAATTCGAAAGCTCATACATGTATTGAAAATAAAAATAATATTAAATAATATTAGTATAAATTTGAGATCGATACATATTCTGTCATGACCAATTCAGTATCTCACCAGAAAAGCCCAAGAAAGCAGTTCAATATCTCATCAGAAAAGCCCAAGAACAAGCATATTTATTGAATTGAGCCAAGTTTGTCACCATATTAATATAACTTGATTTAACAATTCTCTTGCGGTCACCAGCAGACAGGAAACAATCCGCAAAGAAAATCAAAGCAATCTTCAACTTCGTTAGTGTATTAAATCTTTTAGATTCGAATAAATGCTCTAATTAAAATTCTATTCACATTTGAGAACATTCATTCCTAAAGAAATTCGACATTCATTCCTAACTATAAGAATTATATTCACATTTTAGGATATTAGTTCCCAACAATAAAAATTCTATTTCCATTTGAGAACATTCATTCCTAAAGAAATTCTATCACATTTGAAAACATTCATTCCTAAATAAATTCTATTCAAATGTGAGCTAGTATTTCAACCCTACAAAAACCTATAGAAATGAAATTTGAAACTTCAAAAATTTAAAAAAGTTAATATAATATTATTGAAATAGTATTGTGATAAATTAAAATAATGTTGATTTGTTGCAATGTCTAAAATTTGAGAAGGACATTAAAAAAATAAATTTAATGTTTTTATAGAGACACAATAATAGATTTTTCATAATCTGACACAATATTATGTAATAGTTTAAAGGTCGTTAACATAGATATCAATTTAGATTGTTTTTAAAATAATCATGACCAATTTCGACTATTTTAAAAATAAATATATCAAAAATATACTCGACAAGTAGTGCAAACCTAAAAAGCTATTCAAAATCCAATGATAAAAAATATACACAACTTCAAAATTTATGAGGCTAATACAAACTACTAGATATTTTCAAAAATCAAATCAATTATTCATCAAACATGCTACAATATCCCATGACTTTAATCAAATTGTAAAACCAACCAAAGAGTCACGAGGGTACTTCACGTTCTTAATCTGTTGAGAAATTCTACTACTTAAGACTTTATCAAGACTAACATGAAAGCATCCTCTTAGATCAAGTGATTCAAGATTACGACATCCATCAAGAATAGCTTCAAGACCTACATTTGTCATACTATTATAAATGAGCTTAAGGTGACACAAGACAGGCAAACTTTTAGAAATAGCTAGAGCTTCAACGTTTCTTTCGTTACCTAATTTCATATTACAACAAATGTTGTTCAACTCAAATGATTTTAATTGTGGACAAAAACGTCCAAGAGCTTCAATACCTTCCTTTGTGATACCATTATATGTTAGACATAATTCTTCCAACATTGGTAGCTTTTTTACTACTTCAGCCAAGTCTTTAGGATCCAACTTTGAGTTGCACCATGCAATACTAAGTCTTTTAAGTTTTGGTGATCTGGTGAACAAAATAAAAATTAATGAATTAATGGAAAATAAATTAAATAAAACACATATTTCTCAATAATTTGAACCCTCATTTCATCCATAGAAAAAAAAGAGGAAAACAAGGAATTAGATATATTTCACTATCATATATATATTTATTATCTATCTTACCACTAATTAAGAGTTTCTTACGTATCTTACACTTACATACATGTATTACACTTATATACATATATTTTTGCGATCAGATGCACAAAAATAAGAAGAGAGGCGAGCGAGATTGGGGAGAGATACATATGAATCTCACTAGATACAAGTATCTGTATGTATTTGGAGTGATTCGCATGTATCTGGATATATGCTACAACAAAAATAAATAAAGAGTGCTAAAGTCTTTACAAGTCATTAGTTAAGTGTCATTAGATCTTATGTCGCTAAAGGTTTAGAAACATATACAAAGAGTGTTAATTGCCGCTAAAAATACATATTTAGCGGCAATTGAGCTATTGCCATTAATTAATTGGCGCTAAAAATCATTTTTGATGTAGTGACATGATACATGGGAGAGTGCGAGATGGGAGAGAGTCGAGCCAGATCTTCTATAGATACATGCTAATTGGATATCTAGAACAAATTACACCTAAATGTGACCCGATAATAATATTGCAAATTAGAGTGTATCTAAGTAATAATTAGATCCTAAACTAGTGATATTTATGTAAAAAAAAATATTTAAAAAATGCAATTGATTATAAATACAGGTTTTTGCCAATCTTGGTTTACTTGATCAAAATAGTTAATTAATTTTGATTATGAATTTAGGTACAAATTCTATAAAACAAATCAAAATAATATTTAGCATAATTGAAAATCTTATACAAAAAAAAAAAAGGTATTACAAATCAACACAAAAATATCGAAAAACAGCGAACATGTAAAGACAAATTAAAACTGCGGAAGCCATAAAGTCTTTTGATCATGAATTTAGGTATATATTCTTTAAAATATTTAAAATAAAATTTAACCTAATTGAAAATCTTATGCAAAAAAAGTATTATCGAAGTGTAAACATAAATTAAAATTGTGGAAGTCAGAAATTACCTTTCCGCTACATAAACAAGTAACTCTTTGGTAGCATAGAAGGTCAATCTAATATCAACTAGTTCACCTTGACTGCGATTAACCGCGTCATGGCACACGTATGGAAACACATGTGAGTTGGTGAGTCCGCGACAATTAGCCATGTCAATAACATGCCACATGAAAGGTTCGTTGAGCACTCGACTCCACGTAGTACACACCTTTTGTGCAATCAATAGTCTCTCTATAGTAGCCAACCTCATTAATATGTTCTCCCATAATTCTTCCGGCAATTCCAACCACGATCGATTCGAGTTCTTATTCTTGCTCTTGTTCTTACTTTTCCCTTTTATAAGCATTGTTTTGCTAGGGTTTGATTTGTATAAAAAAATTTGGGTAAGGATTTTAGGTTTATATAAATTTAAAATATATAATAAGATGAGTTTCAATTATGGTAGGTGTTTTGAATAAAATCGGAGGCCTTTTAACTCTTTATTATAACCTTACATAATAATAAGGGAGTTTTTTTTTTATATATTTTATATGTGTAAAGTCTATTTTTTAAGTTAAAAAAAAAGAAATGAAACCTTTTATGTTACAAAAGTCAACACGTAATTAACACCCAAATGAAGTCCCATACATTTGAAACCTTTTATGTTACTCCTATTAAAATTAAATGTTTCTAATATTTTGAATTACATATTATGAGGTATTAATGATTTTGATTAGCAAATTATAAGTTATTAGATATCTTTTTTCTCCTATAATTTTTTTAAAATATTTATTTATATATGATAAATAGTAATTTTACACTTTACTTTCTTCATGCTATACTTGTATTCTCTCTAAAGAGCAATGCATCTGTCCATTGAATTTTCACAAGTTAAATTTGACACTCCTAGTGTTATCGATGTTAGTAGGTAGGAGTACATCTTTACTAGTGTTATCGATGTTAGTAGGTAGGAGTACATCTTTACTAGTGTTATCGATGTTAGTAGGTAGGAGTACATCTTTACTAGTGTTATCGATGTTAGTAGGTAGGAGTACATCTTTACTAGTGTTATCGATGTTAGTAGGTAGGAGTACATCTTTACTAGTGTTATCGATGTTAGTAGGTAGGAGTACATCTTTACTAGTGTTATCGATGTTAGTAGGTAGGAGTACATCTTTACTAGTGTTATCGATGTTAGTAGGTAGGAGTACATCTTTACTAGTGTTATCGATGTTAGTAGGTAGGAGTACATCTCTACTAGTAAGTAGGGAGTGTATTGTCTTGTTGTTGCCCTTACTAGTAGGCGTAGAACTACTCGTATAGTTTCTTGTTCTTCAATTGATGGTTACTATCTGTTGTTTTGTGGTAGATCGATTATAGGATTATTGTCATAGTATTGCTCTGCTACTATCTGTTGTCAAATTTATTTTATATTATCTCTTGTACTTTCATTACACCGTTTTCTAAATTGCTTTTGTCTTGAGCTGAGGATCGATCGAAAACAACCTCTCTACCTCACCTCTGAGGTACACTCTATCCTCCCCCAAACCCTTCTCTGTAGGACTATACTGGGTATGTTATTGTTGTAGTGTCATCGATATTTCCTTCCTTCGCAACCAAATTTAGAAAAAAGAAGTGTACATTGAAGCTAGAGATGTGGTAGAAATATGAATAATTCACAAAAGATGATTTGGTTTTATAAACATAATAGTAAATAGTACAAAGTTTAGATAGCACCAATGTTTTTGAGTCCAAGAACAACTCCAACACCAATAATATGACCAACAGTACCACAAGCCAAAGTATCAGCAAGTGTAAATCCAGCAGGGTCCCCTGTCTGTAAGCCAGAGTCCCTCACTTCAAGTTTTAGCCCTGCAGTTGCCTTCCTGTTTGCTGATGGTGCTAGCCCAAATCTACCAGCAAACAACATTAGGCTTGTTGATGTCACCATTATCTGTCAAACACAAATAACATTTTCAATTACAACGCATCTCTCTATTTGTTCAAGTGCCTACTTGTGTAGGCCCAAAGTTAAGAGACACAAAACTATATGGTGTGTTCTAATATGATTATCTCAATTGAAAATTATCTATTAGTCGACCTGATAGGGTAAAAAGAATCTACGTTTGAACCCCTTGAAAAATTATATTGTATAAATAGGAAAAAAATACAACTTTTTTGGTTATATGTAAAACTATTGAATTCCTGAAAAAAAAAACATATCAATGTAGTTTCATAAGCAGGGTCTAGGGAGGGTAAGATATACGCAGACCTTACTCTTATCTTTGTAGGTGTAGAGACTAAGGAGGTTGCTTCTAATAGAAACTTGATTCAAAACAAATACAATCAAAGTATGATAGAAAGAAATAAACCGACAACAAAATAGCAGGATAAAAGTAACACATAATTGGTTAATATTTTACCAAATTAGTGGATGAGCCAATGAAATCACAACGAGCTCCCAAACCACCTTGTCCTTTGTTGCGCCTTGGTTGAATTGCCACCTGCAAATAGATATAAAAACAATATTATAAACAATTAGATTTTTAACTTTGACCACATGTTAAATTTTAATTTCATACATAAATTATGAGTAAATCTTTTTCTTATAACAATCCTAATATATTAACCTACAAAATAAAATGTACCAACTTGATATATATGTAGTGGTGGAGCTATAATTAAAAGGATTCAATTGAATCTCTTTCGTCAGAAAATTGTATCAAGTACATAACTAAAATCGTTGAATCTCCCTTTATATGTATAAAAAAAAGATGGTGTTTTCTTGTTGGTGTTGTTTTAAATTTCTTTATTAAAAAAGAGGAATTAGGTATGCACAAATCATATAGCTAAACAACAAAATCTGTCGCTATTATTATTGAGCGCGGGGATGGAGTTCCGAGGGGTATTAAGCGACACCTCTTGACGGAAAATGACATTATATAGACAAGACAAATTTTATTATCAATGTTGACAACTCTTGACACAAGTTGAAGGTTCAGTCCAGTGATTAAAAGTATTGAGCATGTTAGTGACACCCTTTAATGAAAATCGACTAGTAACATAATATAATTTATTTATTTTAGCTACGAGCAATTTAGCGTAAAAACATAAATAGGAGAACTAACCAAGCCTTGAACTGGAGAAGCTGAGAAGGGTTGGGGTTTGAGCCCATTGAATTGTGGTAGAGTAGTCATCATGGTGGAAGCCATTGTTGCAAAAAACTCAAGATAATCAAACAATGGAAATGTGTTTTATTTTTCTCTTTGTTTTGGAATATTTCTTTGCTTTTCTATGTTTAAATTGTTATAAATCTATTTGTGTGGAATGAAGTTTATGAAGAGTTTGTGGCCATAGAATGAGGCTATTATGGATACACTTAGATTACTTGTTTGCTGAGGTGGCATTCATATATTGGCTTACTCAAAATGGATAAGATTTTATGCTTTGTCTCCAAAATTTTATTGGAAATTCCCTTCTTTTTTTTCATCTGGTGTATGGTATTAATGGATTCACGTCTAGAAGTTCCACATTAAGGGGTAAATCGTCTCCAAACAAAAGCGACTCCATACTCAAGAGGATTCGAAATTGAGACGTTTGGTTAAAAATGAAAGAGTACTTACCATTCCACCACAACCGTTGTTCGTATTTTATTGAGAATTCGATGTTATTATTGTGATGATGGAATCTTAAGTTGTCATTTGACCATATCTTATTGTGAAATTTGGAAAAAAGTAATTTTTATTTTTAAAGTGAAAATTGGAGTTATATTTGCTTATGAATACAAATTGAAGTTGAATTTAAAAATATTATGGCCCAAAGTTTTAATTGTCTCGTCATCCTCCGTAATTAGCAAAGACACGCTCCAAAAAGATTATTTTTATTAAGAGTCTATTTTTACGTAAATTACTTTGTTAATGGTTATTAAAGTTGTAACTCTAATAATTTGGAGTGAGGGTACTTAATATTAATGGCAACATCAAAAGAAAATATAAAATGATTCTTAATTTTGATAAAAGAAACAAGTAAAAGTAAAAAATATATTTTTAGTACCAATGTATAGTAAAAACGAACAGATATTGCCATTTCAATTATACCCACAGCCATAATGCAATTGCTCGAGGTAACCCACACTAGGCAAGTCCGGTACGATGAGCTCGACCCAAAAAGGCAAACACACGTTACTTTCGCTAGCAAGGGGTTTCAAACTTGAGACCTCCAACATAGCTTGTTGCAACTTAGATATCGCGAGGCGATACATGCCAAGTCATTTTCCTTCTATATATAATACAACAATCTCAGCAGACAGAACAAAATATCTTGAACTGGGACAGCTTGTTATGCTATTACGAAGGCCTAATACATAGATAGATACCTTAGCTTGGATTCAGAACACTCCAACTTTGAGTGTGCATATATAGACAATTCTACTCTATATGCATTCTCAAAATTGAAGTGTTTAGTTGCCAATTAAGGCGAAGTTATGCTGTCTGTATTATCCCTATTACAAAAAATTCCAGAGAGACAGAAAAAAAGATTCAAGCCCCAAATGATTCGAATGTCCTTCATAAAAGTGAGTAGTTGCACAATGACACAAGGATTGTTTAATTTAACAACCACAAATCTACACATGTGCTAGGCACTTAACCCACTACAGTTACTTAGCAAGTGCTGAAACAGATATCTTTATATTCTTAGGGCTTAACAATTGGAAAATTAAAGGATCCAGAACAACATAAGGTGTACAAATGACAGTAAAACTGAGACTAATGACATCAACAGAATAGAGGGGGACATCACTATTCGAACAGCATCTCATCATCATCAGAATAGTTGCTGCCATCAGAAAGCTCATAATCATCATCGTCGTCTGATATGAGGTCAATGTCAGAAAATTCAGATGGGTAATCCTCATCAAACGACCCATAGTCGTGCATCTCTGTATCAGGCCCATAATCTTCGGCGGGGTCCTGTGGGGGTCTTAGAGATTTGAACTGTCGAAAATATCGCTTACCTACTTCCCCTAACAGATTGACAGTGAGACATCGCCGCAGATCAAGCGATTCAAGTTGAGGGCAGCCATTGAGAATAGCTTCCAATCCACCATTCGTCATCTTGTTTCCAAGGAGTTGAAGGTGGTGCAGTTCAGGCATGTTCTGTGCAATAGCTTTGGCTTCTTCATCGCGTTCACTGTAGGGGTGTCTGCAGATCTGGTTGTTCAACTTAAAAGACTTCAAACCCCGACAAGAACTGCCTATAGTCTCAATCGCTTCTTTGGTGATAGCGATGTAAAAGAGGTGCAGCTCCTCCAATAATGGGAACTTCTTCACAGCTGCACTCAATCCCTCGGCTGAGACATTGTAGGAACATACGAGTCGAAGATGTTTGAGCTGAGGTGATCTGTTGAAAAGATTCAGAGTTAATCATTAGAGATAGATATGCAGCATTTAAAGTATCCACGGGGATGTGAACATACACAAGCATCAATCATGCAAGGAAAGAAGCAGTCTCTATTGAGCAGTAACAGTTACATCAGTCGAACAAATTTACATGATCGCTTGTTTTACATAATTCAGATGCATCATAGAATGCAGTTTAGGTAGTAGTAGTAGTCCTTTATGCGTACAAAAGCTTGTGCTTGTTCAAACATTTCCATGAAAGTTTAGCTGGATCAAAACCAAAATATTGTGAACATAAATTAGGTTGCTTTCTGTTTTTTCAACTATTAAATTGTACTTGTACAGAGAGGTACGGACTAACTTCCTGAAAGTATTTCTACACTTATTCCATAATAATGGCCCACATCTACCATTCTTACTTCAAGGGTTCTTTTGTCTTTGCTCACTCTAATCCATAATCCATCTACTGCAAATACATGCACTCTCATAATTAAACACAGATTTCCGCATAACTTAACCTGATATTAGCAGGGCAGCGTTTATTGAGGTCAAGCAGTTAGTGTTAGATAGTTTGAAATATATATGAAGTGTCATTGTCCCAGAACGGAAGGCAAAGTAAGTCTGAAGGTTTTATATAAAACCCTTGGTAAATTAGGCCTTCCTGGTTGAAGTGACTAAGAACTCTGCAAGTATCAAACTAGTGGCTTGTTGAATCATGAAGATTATCTAAGTTTTCCCCAAACTCTGCAAGTATCAAACTAGTGGCTTGTTGTATCATGAAGATTATCGATGTTTTTCCCCAATTCAATAATACAGCCTTTTTTTTTTTCTTTGATGACAAGTGAAACCCGCAACCGCTACCCTTTGGGTGCGCACAGGGTAAAACCCCCGCTCCTATGCTCCTATACATCCTTTTACTTTTCCAATCTCATTTCAGTTCATTAATTTTTCTAACGATTATGTTTGCAATTACTTTTTTTCTTGTTTGGCTAACCAAACATTGTATTACTTATGCAGGATTTCAAGCTGAGATTGGTGTTGCTAAATGTTACACCAAAAAACCCTAATAATTAGCTAGCTTTAAACTCACATCCGTGAAAGTTTAGCTGGATCAAAACCAAAATATTGTGAACATAAATTAGGTTGCTTGCTATTAGTTCAACTATTGAATTGTATTTGTACAGAGAGGTACGGACTAACTTCCTGAAAGTGTTTCTACACTTATTCCATAATAATGGCCCATATCTACCATTCAATCTTTGGAAGATTGCCTCGCCACAAAGCTAATAGGCGATGAAGGATCGCCTTGCCTCTCGCCATTGGCCATGAGGCAATCGCCTTTCACAACACTGCTAAGGCCCCTTGGAGATTTGAAAAAATCCTTCCGTTTTTCATTGAGTCATTGACTAAAGATTGTTAAGTTGGGATCATCCTTACTTCAAGGGTTCTTTTGTCTTTGCTCACTCTAATCCATAATCCATCTACTGCAAATACATGCACTCTCATAATTAAACACAGATTTCCGCATAACTTAAACTGCTATTAGCAGGGCAGCGTTTATTGAGGTCAAGCAGTTAGTGTTAGATAGTTTGTAATATATATGAAGTGTCATTGTCCCAGAACGGAAGGCAAAGTAAGTCTGAAGGTTTTATATAAAACCCTTGGTAAATTAGGCCTTCCTGGTTGAAGTGACTAAGAACTCTGCAAGTATCAAACTAGTGGCTTGTTGAATCATGAAGATTATCTAAGTTTTCCCCAAACTCTGCAAGTATCAACCTAGTGGCTTGTTGTATCATGAAGATTATCTATGTTTTCCCCAATTCAATAATATAGCTTTTCCTTTTCCAATTTCATTTCAGTTCATTAATTTGTCTAACAGTTATGTTTGCAATTGTTTTTTTTCTTGTTTTGCTAACCAAACATTGTATTTCTTATGCAGGAATTCAAGCTGAGATTGGTGTTGCTAAACGTTATACCAAAAAAAAAAACCTAATAATTAGCAAAATGAACAGATACTACCTTTAAACTCCCATCCATATTTGATAGCACACAAAAGTATGAAATTAGGGTTTAACAGCAGAAAAGCAGGAAACTAGGGTTGAAAATAGAACCTTTCAGCGATATAGCTGAGCAACTTGTCGCTGCCAAAATACTCAAGGCTGAGATCAACTAATTCCCCGTTGCTACATTCCACAGCTCGACCGCAAATCTTCTCCAAATCATCCTCCCTGTCCCAGAAATCGGCGCCGGCATTCTGCATTTTCACAACTCGCCACATAGCTGGTTCATGGCACAACCGACGCCAAGTTGAACACACTTTGTCGGCGCTCTTCAACATCTCAATCGGCCCAACCTTTTGAAGGATCGACGATGTAATATCCGGCGGCAATTCCACCCACGGCGGAGCAATTGAATTTTCCATATCTTCTGCTTCCATTTTGGAATGAACAGTTTGGTTTCTATTTTGAGTTAATTTGCCCTAATTAAAAAACTCCTTTTTGGACAAAATCGTCTTTTTATCATTTTTCTAAAATTGTTATTTATTTAATTAATTTAAGTTGATAAAATTGTAATTATAAACACTAATAATAGTTAATCAGTAAATACATCATTTCTTTGTTTAGGTTTAATTTAGGTTAGGATTCACACTAGGCTTAAAAGGTTACTTTTTACTCTTTTAGATACCTATGAAAAATAAATATAGCATTATTATGAAAAGTGATTTCCATTGATTCGTTTTTTTTTTCTCTTTGAGAAGGTTTTTTACCGACTTTGTATTGTTGATATACATTATTGACTTTTACCTATCTAAAAAGTTACATGTAAATGTATAAGATATGTATAGTTAGTAAATAATATATGTATATTTTGGATACTAGTTACAAATATTTTTCGACCAAGTTAGAAGATGTATAATATATGTATAACTAATACTCTTATATAATATTTGTATATTGCCTAGGGGTTATAAGTATTTTTGGCCGAACATCCAAATATGTGAATTTACCCTTAATTTAACCGTAATAAATAATGAAAAATTGTAAGTATTCTTCCATTCTTAATTATATATTTTAGATTCCAACATTAGAAAATGAAGTCCACTTTGGTATCTAAATTATTGTTGTAGTTATCGTTAGCAACATGTAAAAGGAAGTCATTTTGATTAAAAGGGATTTTGTTTACATATAAAAATCTTTATCTTTGAATTGATCTAGGATGTAAGAAAAAAATAAAATAAGCAATGTTGAATTAGAAACTCATATTTTTAATCTATACTGCTCGTATCGTACTTTTTAAAAATATAATTGCACTTGTATTAAATCTTCCAATAATGCACTATCTTCAAAGAATTTGATATTTAAGTAGTTCGAGCGGCGTAACCAAGCCTTGAACTGGAGAAGCTGAGAAAGGTTGGGGTTTGAGCCCATTGAATTGTGGTAGAGTAGTCATCATGGTGGAAGCCATTGTTGCAAAAACTCAAGATTATCAAACAATGGAAATGTGTTTTATTTTTCTCTCTTTGTTTTGGAATATTTCTTTGCTTTTCTATGTTTAAATTGTTATAAATCTATTTGTGAGGAAAGAAGTTTATGTGGGCATTGGCCACATGAAGAGTTTGTGGCCATAGAATGAGGCTATTATGGATACACTTAGATTACTAGTTTGATGAGGTGGCACTCATATATTGGCTAACTCAAAATGGATAAGATTTTATGATTTGTCTCCAAAATTTTATTGGGATTTTTTTCCCGTTGTCCGGTACTAAATTTGGATTCACACCGAGAAGTCTCACAGTAAGGGGTAAAGCGCCCCATAACAAAAGTGACTTCAAACTCAAGAGGACTCGAATTTGAGACGTTTGATTAAGGATGAAAGAGTAATATTTACCATTCCACCACAACCTTTGTTAGTATTTTATTGGGAATTCGATGTTATTATTGTGATGATGGAATCTTAAGTCGGCAGTTGACCATATTTTATTGTGAAATTTGAAAAGAAAAAGTTTTTATTTTTAAAGTGAAAATTGGAGTTATATTTGACGATGAATAAAAATATTATGGCCCAAAGTTTTAATTGTCTCGTCATCCTCCATAATTAGCAAAAACACGCTCCTTAAAGATAATTTTTATTAAGAGTCTATTTTTAAGTAAATTACCTTTGTTAATGGTTATTAAAGTTGTAACTCCAATAATTTGGAGTGAGGGTACTTAATATTAATGGCAACATCAAAAGAAAATATTAAATGATTCTTAATTTTGATAAAATAAACAGGTAAAAGTAAAAAAAATACATTTTTAGTACCAAGGTATAGTAAAAACGAACAGATATTGCCATTTCAATTATTCTCAAGATATTTGCTTACGAAACCCACAGCCATAATGCAATAGCTCGAGGTAACCCGCACTAGGCAAATCCGGTTCGACGAGCTTGACCCAAAAGGCAAACATGTTACTTTCGCTGGCAAGGGGTTTCAAACTTGAGACCTCCAACATAGAAGTCTCCAAGCCCAAACTACCGGGTTAGCGACTAAACATATAGCAACTTAGATATCGCGAGGCTATATATGCCAAGTCTTTTTCCTTCTATAATACAACAATCTCAGCAGACAGAGCAAAATATCTTGAATTGGGACAGCTTGTTATGCTATTACGACTTTGAGTGTGCATATCTAGACAATTCTATTCGATATGCATTCTCAAAATTGAAGTGTTTAGTTGCCAATTAAGGCCAGGTTAAGCTGTCTGTATAATCCCTATTACAAAAAATTCCAGAGACAGAAAAAAAGATTCAAGCACCAAATGATTCGAATGTGTCCTTCATAAAAGTGAGTAGTTGCACAATGACACAAGGATTGTTTAATTTAACAACCACAAATCTACACATGTGCTAGGCACTTAACCCACTACAGTTACTTAGCAAGTGCTGAAACAGATATCTTTATATTCTTAGGGCTTAACATTTGGAAAATTAAAGGATCCAAAACAACATAAGGTGTACAAATGACAGTAAAACTGAGACTAATGACATCAACAGAATAGAGGAGGACATCAATATTCGAACACCATCTCATCATCATCAGAATAGTTGCTGCCATCAGAAAACTCATAATCATCATCGTCGTCTGATATGAGGTCAATGTCAGAAAATCCAGATGGGTAATCCTCATCAAACGACTCAAAGTCGTGCATCTCTGTATCAAGCCCATAATCTTCGGTGGGGTCCTGAGGGTGTCTTAGAGATTTGATCTGTCGAGAACATCGCTTACCTACTTCCCCTCCCAGATCGACATTGAGACATCGCCGCAGATCAAGCGATTCAAGTTGAGGGCAGCCATTGAGAATAGCTTCCAATCCTTCATTCGTCATCTTGTTTCCAAGGAGTTGAAGGTGGTGCAGTTCAGGCATGTTCTGTGCAATAGCTATGGCTTCTTCATCGTATTCAATGTAGGGGTGTCTGCAGATCTGGTTGTTCAACTTAAAAGACTTCAAACCACGACAAGAACTGCCTATAGTTTCAATCGCTTCTTTGGTGATAGCGATGTAATAGAGGTGCAGCTCCTCCAATAATGGGAACTTCTTCACAGCTGCACTCAATCCCTCGGCTGAGACATTGTAGGAACATACGAGTCGAAGATGTTTGAGCTGAGGTGATCTGTTGAAAAGATTCAGAGTTAATCATTAGAGATAGATATGCAGCATTTAAAGTATCCACGGGGATGTGAACATACACAAGCATCAATCATGCAAGGAAAGAAGCAGTCTCTATTGAGCAGTAACAGTTACATCGGTCGAGCAAATTTACATGATCGTTTGTTTTACATAATTCAGATGCATCATAGAATGCAGTTTCAGTAGTAGTAGTAGTCCTTTATGCGTACAAAAGCTTGTGCTTGTTCAAACATTTCCATGAAAGTTTAGCTGGATCAAAACCAAAATATTGTGAACATAAATTAGGTTGCTTTCTGTTTTTTCAACTATTAAATTGTACTTGTACAGAACTAATCTTTGGAAGATCGCCTCGCCACAAAGCTAATAGGCGATGAAGGGTCACCTCACCTCTTGCCATTGGCTATGAGGCGACCGCCTTTCACAACACTGCTAAGGCCCCTTTGAGATTTGAAAAAATCCTTCCGTTTTTCATTGACTAAAGATTGTTATGTGGGGATCGTTCTTACTTGAAGGGTTCTTTTGTCTTTGTTCACTCTTATCCATAATCCATCTACTGCAAATACATGCACTCTCATAATTAAACACAGATTTCCGCATAACTTAACCTGATATTAGCAGGGCAGGTTTATTGAGGTCAAGCAGTTAGTGTTAGATAGTTAGAAGTGTCATTGTCCCAGAACGGAAGGCAAAGTAAGTCTGAAGGTTTTATATAAAACCCTTGGTAAATTAGGCCTTCCTGGGTGAAGTGACTAAGTATCAAACTAGTGGCTTGTTGTATCATGAAGATTATCTATGTTTTTCCCCAATTCAATAATACAACCTTTTTTTTTTCTTTGATGACAAGGGAAACCCGCAGCCGCTACCCTTTGGGTGCGCACAGGGTAAAACCCCCGCTCCTATGCTCCTATACAACCTTTTCCTTTTCCAATCTCATTTCAGTTCATTAATTTTTCTAACGATTATGTTTGCAATTACTTTTTTTCTTGTTTCGCTAACCAAACATTGCATTACTTATGCAGGATTTCAAGCTGAGATTGGTGTTGCTAAATGTTACACCAAAAAACCCTAATATTTAGCTAGCTTTAAACTCACATCCGTGAAAGTTTAGCTGGATCAAAACCAAAATATTGTGAACATAAATTAGGTTGCTTGCTATTAGTTCAACTATTGAATTGTATTTGTACAGAGAGGTACGGACTAACTTCCTGAAAGTGTTTCTACACTTATTCCATAATAATGGCCCACATTTACCATTCAATCTTTGGAAGATTGCCTCGCCACAAAGCTAATAGGCGATGAAGGGTCACCTCGCCTCTCGCCATTGGCTATGAGGCAATCGCCTTTCACAACACTGCTAAGGCCCCTTTGAGATTTGAAAAAATCCTTCCGTTTTTCATTGAGTCATTGACTAAAGATTGTTAAGTGGGGATCGTCCTTACTTCAAGGGTTCTTTTGTCTTTGCTCACTCTAATCCATAATCCATCTACTGCAAATACATGCACTCTCATAATTAAACACAGATTTCCGCATAACTTAACCTGATATTAGCAGGGCAGGTTTATTGAGGTCAAGCAGTTAGTGTTAGATAGTTAGAAGTGTCATTGTCCCAGAACGGAAGGCAAAGTAAGTCTGAAGGTTTTATATAAAACCCTTGGTAAATTAGGCCTTCCTGGTTGAAGTGACTAAGAACTCTGCAAGTATCAAACTAGTGGCTTGTTGAATCATGAAGATTATCTAAGTTTTCCCCAAACTCTGCAAGTATCAACCTAGTGGCTTGTTGTATCATGAAGATTATCTATGTTTTCCCCAATTCAATAATATAGCTTTTCCTTTTCCAATTTCATTTCAGTTCATTAATTTGTCTAACAGTTATGTTTGCAATTGTTTTTTTTCTTGTTTGGCTAACCAAACATTGTATTTCTTATGCAGGAATTCAAGCTGAGATTGGTGTTGCTAAACGTTATACCAAAAAAAAAAACCTAATAATTAGCAAAATGAACAGATACTACCTTTAAACTCCCATCCATATTTGATAGCACACAAAAGTATGAAATTAGGGTTTAACAGCAGAAAAGCAGGAAACTAGGGTTGAAAATAGAACCTTTCAGAGATATAGCTGAGCAACTTGTCGCTGCCAAAATACTCAAGGCTGAGATCAACTAATTCCCCGTTGCTACATTCCACAGCTCGACCGCAAATCTTCTCCAAATCATCCTCCCTGTCCCAGAAATCGGCGCCGGCATTCTGCATTTTCACAACTCGCCACATAGCTGGTTCATGGCACAACCGACGCCAAGTTGAACACACTTTGTCGGCGCTCTTCAACATCTCAATTGGCCCAACCTTTTGAAGGATCGACGATGTAATATCCGGCGGCAATTCCACCCACGGCGGAGCAATTGAATTTTCCATATCTTCTGCTTCCATTTTGGAATGAACAGTTTGGTTTCTATTTTGAGTTAATTTGCCCTAATTAAAAAATTCCGTTTTGGACAAAATCGTCTTTTTATCATTTTTCTAAAATTGTTATTTATTTATTTATTTATTTAATTAATTTAAGTTGATAAAATTGTAATTATAAACACTAATAATAGTTAATCATTAAATACATCTTTTCTTTGTTTAGGTTTAATTTAGGTTAGGATTCACATTAGGCTTAAAAGGTTACTTTTTACTCTTTTAGATACCTATGAAAAATAAATATAGCAATATTACGCAAAGTGTTTTCCGTTGATTCGGTTTTTTTTTTTTTCTCTCTGAGAAGGTTTTTTACCGACTTTTGTATTGTTGATATACGTTATTGACTTTTACCTATCTAAAAAGTTACATGTAAATGTATAAGATATGTATAGTTAGTAAATAATATATGTATATTTTGGATAATAGTTACAAATATTTTTCGACCATGTTAGAAGTTGTATAATATATGTATAACTAATACTCTTATATAATATTTGTATATTGCCTAGCGGTTATAAGTATTTTTAGCCGAACATCCAAATATGTGAATTTCCCCTTAATTTAACCGTAAAAAATAATGGCAAATAGTAAGTATTCTTCCATTCTTAATTATATATTTTAGATTCCGACATTAGAAAATGAAGTCCACTTTGGTATCTAAATTATTGTTGTAGTTATTGTTAGCAACATGTAAAAGGAAGTCATTTTGATTAAAAGGGAGATCTTTGAATTGATCTAGGATGTAAGAAAAAAAAAAATAAGCAATGTTGAATTAGAAACTCGTATTTTTAATCTATATTGCTTTTACTTTTCAAAAATATAATTGCATATGTATTAAATCTTTCAATAATGCACTATTTTCAAATAATTTGATATTTAAGTAATCTAAACAACATAACGTTTAACTATCTTGATAATAGAAATCGATGATCTCTTTGAGATTGAGTTGAAACAAAGAAGAACAATCATTTTGCATCAACCACAACATATGCTCAAACAATATAGCATCCACATCAACAAAAATCACTTTATTTTCCTTATTCTCATTCACTTCCCTTCTATCTTCTTTCTTTCTCACCATTTCAAATAAAATCTTAAAAGGGCTTTGTTCCAACACAAATGGCTCCACCAAGAATTCCCTCTTATCTTTACCGACCACTACTGTCACTTCATCAGTAACTGTATTTTCAGAACTATTTTTTGAGAGTGGTTGGTAATCCAATTGGATTGAGGAACGCCTTTTCATGTTTGATATCGGAAGAAATATGCAGTTCATAACGTGCCCTTTTGACTCTAGACTCGAATTATATGTTTAGCTAACTTCTTTGTGTTATGAGATTTTCTTTTACTTTTCTTGAAGGTGTTGAACTTGGTTATATAATTACTATTTCACTTGTTGTTAGATGATGAAAGAGTTATTGAGAGATATATATATGCAAACAAAATAAAATAAAGTACTATGTTTGGTAGAAATTAACTAGAAATGATAATTTATGTAGATTAATTTCAATGGTAAAATTTTGATGGAAATTGAACCATTCAAGTGAAAAGATGGTAGGATTATGAAAATGTAACAAACATTTTGACAAATAGTAAGGTTCATGGAATAGGCAATTTGGGACTCTCAATTTAACATCAATTGTTTATTGTGTACCTATTCGGATATAAATCTTTTCATGAGTCAAACACGTATAAATACAATATCGAGTTTAGAGCACAAGTTTATACGGGAGTAATAGTTGTTGCATGTCCAGAACCTATAGGTATATTAAGAAATTCGCTTAGTAAAAATGAAACTTAAACACTGAACAATGTCATGTTACATTATGTGATCGTCTTTACCTAAAATTTGAATCGTCAAAAAAGACACAATTTTTATTTAATTATATCTTCAACGCTAATATTTTATGAGCTCTTTTAAGTGATATGACACCCTGTCTCACCATCCATAATGTCCACCCCCACCCTCACCCCAACACACACAAAAAGGTGAAAAGTTTGGTTAAAATTGCTTTAAATAAACTTGAGTGTAACGTATTATCACACACAAAGAGTTATATACTTTGGAGGTTAAAGTTTCATAAACTTTAATTTATTAGTTTCATATACTCCAACTAATTAATTTTAGGCCAATTAGCAATTGCAAAGAGTTGAGTTTCAACCAAATCAAACACTTCAATTTAAGCTTAATTAATTTGTGAATATAACGGCAAAAGAATGGAATTTGACCAAAAATCCTCTATTTCACATATAGACGATTTTCAATTCTTGCAACTGAATAATTGTTTTTGACATGACGTTTCAAATTTTAGAGGTAAAACTTCATTCTGAATTTCACAAATAAAATTTCATACATGAAATTTGAAACTTCATGATAATAAAAACGAGTAAATGGCCAAAAACATCCCTCAATTATAACTCAAACTTAAACTACATCCTTATATTATAACAATGAATAAATAAAAGATTCAAACAGAAAATATGTTACGTTTCTTTCATTTTTATCATTTGGAAAAATATAGATGAGAAAAAGTGGAAGATAAATACTCCACCCATACCTTGCTTTCCAATAGCTCTAATATAGCTACAAGGAATAGATGCTTGGTGGGGTTAATTTATGGAATATGCAGAATAACATGAAAAATAGTTTCTTCTCTTTAAATTTTTTTATATAGCTTTTCTCATCTATATTATTCCAATTTTATTGTTTAGATAAAATAAATACAATTTTGTATGTAAATGAGATACATAATTTATTTTTTAATAATAATAATATATATATATTCAGTGTAATTCTATTATGAGAAAGATGGTGTGTACATAGTCTTACTCTTATATTATGAAGATTTTTATAATAGTAATTTACATCGTGTATAAATGAGATACATAATTCATCTTTTACCTTTATAACTTTTATATATAATTAATAGTTATTCATTTGGAATTTATAAAACAATTTAAAGTTTACTAATAGATCAATTATTTATATGTTGCCATTAGCATGGCATTTCAAATTTTAGACGTGAAATTCCATGACAATATGGAGTTTCAAATTCCACGAGTGAAGTCCTAAAATATTATCATGAAATTGGGGGTGGGGGGTGGGTTTATGATCAGAGAAAGATAAGAGGCGTGGTTGGTTTGTCACTGTAGGAAGAGGGACGGACGACTCACCAAATTCACATAAAAAATCACCATCATGAGCCTCCGTTACCTTTTGGTAGGCCTACGTCCCATAGAAACTGTCTACTTGAGATGACTGTCCCTTGGTCCGTAGGTCCTAACACGGTACTTTCTAGGAACATTATCAGTTTACCACCCAAAGAGGGACCAACTTGTCAGTCCAGTGTACCAGCAAGTGATGAAAAAGATCAGGGTAACTTTACCTTCTCAGCAATTCTGACATGATATGTGCTCTATAAATACTTCGTATCAATGCAGACTTAGCTAAAGAAACGGAATAATATAGAAGACAAACTCATAATAAGAAAGAAAGCACTATTATGGCAGAGCAAAGAGTAATTGCATTAACAGTTTAACACCTAATCTAGTTGAAAGTTTGGAAATCCAGTTGGTTTGTCAATTTGAGAATAAGCAAATACTCAACCACAGGCCACCCTAACATAGACTATAATTATAAGCAAGTTGAAGTCAGAACTAGATCTAACACCTAAAATCTGCCCGTTCAGATTTGTGATCAGTCACCGGGAATCAAGAAGCTTTTTCACATTCCTTGGCCCCAGTATGTTGGCATACCGTGCATTGGTTGAGGAGCATTATGCATGGGTTGAGCAGCATTACCAAAAGGTCCTTGTTCGTGGCTGAGAGGGCTACCACTGTTCTCATCGACTGAGTCGCTTGAGCCACCCGGGGAAGGAGAGCTCGTCTCAGTGACCGGAGCACCAAAATTCAGCACATTGGGAGGTGGAGTTGAGGATGGTGCCTCAGACATAAGCTTTTCCTTTTCTGGAGTGAAGGTACCCACAACCAGCTGGTAGAGAAATGAAACCGTTAGCAAGTATACAATCTGAACTCAAACATCAGGGAAAGGATGGCCCAAGGCTTTGGTCTAGTGAATAGAAAGCAACACACGATGTGAAA
The DNA here is from genome assembly GCF_000226075.1 of Solanum tuberosum. Classification (NCBI taxonomy): domain Eukaryota; kingdom Viridiplantae; phylum Streptophyta; class Magnoliopsida; order Solanales; family Solanaceae; genus Solanum; species Solanum tuberosum. Next base: position 344,952 of record NW_006239325.1, on the reverse strand, counting down.
GTTACACACACATCACTGTTCGAGGTTTGAACCCTATCACAAACAAAAGCCTGCTACTTAAGTGAAGGATAGAGAGGTGGGCTCATTTATCTACCAAGTATCGAGCCATGCGCTACCGGTTTATTCAAAAGGAAAAGGAAAAAAAATGAATGCAACGACAGAGGTAGTTAGAATAGCACCTGCACCGGAGAGGCAGCCTTGAGCATTCCAGCAACGACTCCACCCAAAACTCTACCATCTGGCCCAGACAGTGCCACACTAAGACCACCTGTTCTGCTACGGTTGCCATTACTTTCTGATAGCAAGAAAGACCCCGATAATGAGATGATGTTGAATCGACCCTGCATATAAAGAATAACACCATGCTTGATGACCAATGCCAAATAGGTATGCTGGAAGAAGACATTCAGTGTACATGCATTGATCATCTAAAAGGATATACTCTACTGACTTTTTTCTCTAATGTCAAAAGATAAACGCCAAAAAAATCAAATTTCCAGATCACACATAGACTAACTAAGCATAACATAAAGGCAACAGAAAAAGCAAATGTCTTTAAGCTGAAACTCATACAGACCTCGTACGTCACAGTGCCACCACCTATTATGGACTGCCTGAGGGTGACATTGCAGACGACTCCAGTTGCAGCTAGAATACAAACTGCCGGTGGTCCTTGCAGTGAGAAATTCACTATCTTATTTGCAATGTCCTGCAGCCAAGGTAACAAATTTGCATCATTTAGTAAAGTCAACCAAAAAAATCACAAGATTGGTACTTCAATTCAAGTAACCCTTAAACAAGAATTTTGACCATGGGTAAGATAAAACTATTACGTATTAGTACATTAGACTTCTCATTTTTAATAAATGAAGCAGTGAGCCCCACAAAATTTCTGTCATGATTCACTGCTCTTTCTTCACCTTCCTCCTCCAGTAATCTTACATCAACTTCCCACC
>NW_006239325.1:275680-343424 GCF_000226075.1 Solanum tuberosum | reverse complement strand
CCCCCACCCCGACCCCACCACTATATCCCATAATGCCACACTGGCACTTGAAATTTGCATTTTGTTTTAAAAAGAAAAACCCTTTATCGGACCGACCAATCAAATCCTAATTCTACCAACTTCTCAAAAAATCCGAAATTAATATCCATACCCAGACGGTCCTAACTATACTCTTGTCACAGATCACGCCCAGGACTCATTAAGCACCTCAAATCGAAGAATGGACTGAGCATTAGAATAGGGGAATGAGAAGAGTTCTGGATAATTTTTAAATTAGCTAAGTATAGGGACCAGAAATAGGAAGACAGAGAGATAGAGGGGGCTTAGGCGCAGGAAGTTACAGGAGGAAAAGCAAACAAATAACTTGTGGAGGAAATTTGTAGGAAACACAACTCTACCCGTAAAAAATGATAAGACTTGCACAGCTGAAGACAGATAAAGAAAGCCTTCATAATGCAGTAATTGAGGATAATAAACAACAACTGATGCAACAAAATATGCTAGAACCTTTTGCAAGCACAAAACTAGGGGCACATTTTTTTTTAAGAAAAAACTTTTCACAGATAAAAGACAATTCCATAGCCCACTTTACGTTTAACCTAGCAACTCAATCACCAAGATACTACGCCACCTTCAACAATATCTGATCAAAAAAGCTGAAAAGTACATCCTCCAAGTAATTCATTAAAATGTTTGAGATTTTTTTTAAAAAAGTATAGATTTCCTAAAACATAAGGAGGCCAAGAAAAAACAAAAATCAAATGCATCTAAAAAGAGACATTAAGATGGAAGGACCAGGATCTAGCGTATGATAATAAAAGGGAAAAAATTAATGATGATTGGAAGGAACACAAAAACGAAACTCTGATGCTGTCACATGAATTTACAACAGTAATTATTGATGTACCAACAAAGACAAAGAAAGGAGGCCGACAAAAAAATAAATACAGAAGTAAATTAATTTTTCCCTTTTCTCTCTTAATACATTCGAAACTCAAGCATATTGCAGAACAAGAATATACAGCATTTGTAAAATACACAAGTTAATCAGAGTAAGCGAAATATGTTTTACCTCCCCGATGTGCACAGGGATCACATACGGTGTAAATCCAAATCCAACTGCACCTGCCAACCATCAAGAAACCCAATATTACAATGATGCAGGTCCTAAATTGGTAGACTTTCACTTCCCAACATTCAAACTAAGTGAACTTCGGATTAGAAGCTAGATTCATAATCCCAAATTAGAAGCTAGATACACAGTTGAAGCAATAATGAAACACATATACCTAAAGCTTCTACTTGTTTCTTAATTATTTACATTATCAATGTATACAAGTTATCTTTACTTTATGAATGTATATAAGTTAACTCCTTCCCAACTTAGAAGCTAGATACATAATCATATATACCTAAAGCTTCTACTTGTTTCTTAACTATCTCCGTTATCAACGTATACAAGTTAAATTCTTTACTTTATGAATGTATATAGTTAACTCCTTTCCCCAAATTAGACGCATAATCATTAATTTCTTTACTTTATGCATGTATACAAGTTAATTCCTTCCCCAAACTAGACGATGGATACATAATCATATATACCTAAAGCTTCTACAAGTTAAATTCTTTACTTTATGAATGTATATAAGTTAAATCTTCCCAAATTAGAAAGCTAGATATATAATTGAATCAATAATGAAGACACATGTATATACCTAAAGCTTCTTGCTTTTTCTTCTTTCCAGAGCCCAGTGGCCTCCCACGAACCTTCTTAGAGGAATTCTCCAAAGAAGCACCCCCATTAACACCACCAACGCCAGAATCAGCCTGATTCACCGGAATTTGAGCAATTGGAGTAGCAGAAACACCCGAACCGTTGTTACCATCAGTTGAATACTTCCTGGGGCGACCTCTCTTCTTCTTAGCCCCAGCCCCAGCCCCAGCCCCAGCAACAGCCCCAGCAACAGCCCCAGCAACAGCCCCAGCAGCAGCAACAGATGATCCATCATCAAGAAAACTGGGATTTGGGTTTTGATCAGAAACTGAATTGAATGGAAATTGAAGGTTAAGCTGTTGTTGGGGTTGCTGAAAAATGACATTTGTAGGTAAAATGTACGAGCTGAATTGTTCTTGTTGGTTGGGTAGGAGTTGGGGTGGTGGTGGGGTTGGTGGTGCCACCGCCATTGTTCCATGGCTATGTGGTGGGGGTAGGGGTGGTTGTAGAAATTGGGATGGGTGGTGTGCAAATGGGGATTCTTCAGAATCCATTGAAGAGAAATGAGTTCACTCTTAAAAAAAAAAAACAGAAAGAAGAAGAAGAAGAAGAAAGGTATTTTCACTATTCTAAAAGAAAAAGGAGAAAGGGAAAAAAATGAGTTTTATTTGCTAATTTTAGTTTTAGGGTTGTTTCATTAAATTTAGGTTTAATTATGTTTGACTATATATTTTCAAAAAAAATTACAAAGTTTTTGCAAGAATTGCTTTTGTTTTGAGTGATAGATATTTTCTCAGTCCATTTTTATTTGTCATGTTACGTTTTTCAAAAGTTAATTTGACTAATTTTTAAAATTAAATTATATTACATTAATTCGATATTTAAACAAAAAATTTAGATAGTCAAAAACTATACAAAAAGTACTGTAAATTGCAATTTTTTTCATATCAATATGATGAAAAAATGCATTGTAAAATGTTAGTTAAAGTTTTTATAGTTTGACTCTAAAAAGGAAATTATGACAATTAAAATGGACTAATGTAGTAATTTTTACCCCTCCAGTTGGTTTTTTTTATCCTCCCTAGACAATTTGACCATTTTTGAAAATTTTGTTTTTTTTTTGTTTTTGATAATTACGATGTTTGAATGAGTTTTGCGTAACTTGACTAACTTCATGAATATTTATCATTGTATTTATGTTAGAAGTTTTCAAACTTTTTGCACAAATTTCCACTATTTCTAGTGATATTGAATAATTACCTCTAAAATTAAATACATTCTTTTTACCTTTATTAGAGTTTGGTCGTATATTTTGAATTAGATTTTGAAAATTATGTCTTTAAAATATGTTCAAGTTTTGCATTATTGACCCTATTTCGGGTGATATTTACTATTTAGTTTTTATCCCTCAAATTGATTTTTGCCTTGCTTCTCGTTTAATGATAATTTATGGATCAAATTATGACCTAATTTTGCAAGGCAAAAGTTTAAAGAATTTTCGCCTTGTACATATAAGTTGTGTAGTATCTTACTCACAAGATACAAGTTTAGAGAATTTTTGTGGGTTCTAAACTTCTTATCACAGTTGTTCCTCAACTCAAGAAAAAACAGCTAAAAAGTACAAGAAACAAAGGATAATAACAAAAAATCAAATATTAACGGTACATAAACTACAACAAAATAATATGATAATCAAGGTATAGAGAATCAACAAATAGTAGATAGAAAGCTACATAAACAATATTTGACTACTAATATGAACATACAACAAGACAACACACTACTACCTATTAATCTGCTATCATAATTTGTATCTTACTTGCCCTTCTATCTAAGGTCATCTCTTCGGTAAACTGAAATTGCATCATATTTAGCCTAATACTTCTTCGGTCTACCTCTACCTCTCGTGAAATCATCCATAGTCAACCTCTCAAACCTTTGCATTGGAGCATTCATGCATCCCCTCTCTACATGTCCGAACCATCTCAGCTAACTTTTCGCATCTTATGATCCACTGAAGCCACTTCTACCTTGTCTCATATATCCTCATTCTAATCATATCTCTCCGAATATGTCCATATATCCATCGTAACATTTTCATTTATTCAACTTTCATCTTCTAAATGTGAGAGTTCTTAACTTACAAATATTTCACCACATGCAACATAGCTAACTATCACTCTGCAGAACTTTCCTTTAAATTTTGATGGAACATTCTTATCACATAAGACTATGGATGCGAGCCTCCACTTCATCCACCCAACACTGATATGGTTGGTGATATTGTGTATCAAACCTCACTTCAACGTCAACCTTATTTATGACATCACTGAATTTGCATTCGAAGTATGTTTTCTTGACCTTACTTAACTTGAATCCTTTAGACACCGGGTCTATCTCCAAACCTCCAACTTAACGTTAATTTTACCACGAGTCTCGTCAATCAAAACTATGTCATCAAGTAACATACACCATGACATCATATTCTAAAATTGAACTTATGATTTATAAAGCATAACTTGTGTCTTGCAAATTTTACCTTGTTAATTATATTTGTCTTTAGGGATAGCAATGGAGAGGGACGAATGCGGGACGGGACAAATTTTACCTTATGCGAGATGGGACGGATTTTACCTTAATGTATTTGTTTTAATCAATACCAGTGCATATGTTCAAATAGGTATTCAAATTTGAGCTTTGATATAAAAAAAATTCTTGTTAAAAACACTTTTCTGTTAAATGAATCTTATGTAAAAAAAACTTAAATTAATCAAGACCCCAATATGATACCAAAACTAAATGAGAAATCAAAAATAATAAATTCACAAGTCTCCCTCAACAACTTCAATTTAATAGGACCAATTATAAATAGGATGAGTTCTCCCTATCTTAGGTGTGTGATACTTAGTTATCCTACTAATCCATCCTCACCAATTCTTTGGTTGACTAATTATAGTATTATACCAAGATAATTGATTAGTGTAACCGACATTAAAATTGAAAGTTAGGTTTATTTCCCTCTTTTATACTTCTTGTGTTAGTACAATTAAGATTCGTTTGGTAGGCGATATTAATTAGAGTAGTCCTTGATTCAATGATATCCCCTAATTACTACAGAAAGTTGAAGTGGATGAGCTTTTTTTAAAAAAAAAAATATTATTAAAGATTAAAATAATTGAGCAACTTTCACATATAACAAACATAAAAATCATATTTGTATGTTATAACTATAGTTTGCATAATTGCGCTCCATGGCAAATTTTTTGTTTACTATGGAGCTTTTGATTTGTATAATTCACTACAAACATCCAATCTTATACAAACTGTTCAGTTTTGTATAAATTCATTTATACATTGTAATTTGTATAATAAGATCTGTATTTATATAATTATAAGTGTATAGGACGAAAACAGATGTATTTGTATTTGTATATACACTTTTTCTCGCTTTATACAAATAAAAACGCATTTTATACATTTTATACCGAAATGTATAAAATGGCTAATTGTATACCGAAAATGGCTAATTGTATATTGAATCAGATGGCAAAAAAATGGGATGTTTGCTGCGAATTACAATTAAAATAAACTATGGCTATAACATTTAATTTAAATTAATAGTTTGATATTTCATACAATTTTCCCAAAATAATTTCTGTAATAATATCTTATTATATATTAAAATAATTTCTGCAAATTATTATTACAAGTTAAATTCTTTATGATATCAAAGTATATAAGTTAAATCTATTTTTCAAATTAGAAGCTAGATACATAATTGAAGCAGTAATGAAGACATATATACCTATAGCTTCAAATTGTTTCTTAATTATTTAAATTATATGCGTATACTAAGTTAAATTCATTATGTTATCAAGTATATAAGTTAAATCCTCCCCAAATTCGAACAAAATCATTTAAACAGACACATCGAAGAAGAAATTACTTCCTTAAACTTCGTGTAACTTGATCGAAATTTATCTAGTAGATGAATTTTGAAGCACAAACTTTGTGAAAAAAAATCTAATTCATTTCCAGGAACCAGACAAGATACAATAATTTTTTTGGAAAAATATATGAAACAAACTATAGCATTGACAAAAGGCCTCTTCTTAGTCCTCATAAAGAACTCACCACAACAACAAAGGATTAAAAAAGAAAAAAGATAATCAAGCTTTGCCTCATTTCCAAACTAGGTGGTGTCAACATGAAACACGAGAAATCTCTGGGGGTCGCCCATCCTAGTACTATACTCGTCCAAGCACATTTAAAGTCATGACTGGATCCGGTGCACAAGTGCTGGTATGATTACATCCATCAATATAGAGCTATTGTTCAACGACAACCTCAAACTCACGTAAGTTGTTTCATCTTAGCACCTAATCTCATAAGAACCAGCTTTGGTGATATAACGAACCCATTCAACTGTGTTGTAGCCACTCTTCTCCCACACCTGCACAAAGCTAATTATATGAAGCTGGATACATACCAAAAGAACAACACTATTGAATTGTAAGTTTGGCAAACATACCTTGAGAAACCGAACACGTAATCCAGATGCTGTAAACATGGGAACCTGCAAAGAATAATGAATTGGTCATAAACTCTAGAGTCAAAAGAATATACAAGGAAATGCCACAAAAGTGATGAAACATGGTTGAATGGGTTCTTTAAAACCATAAACCCCCTCCAAAAGATCTATTCAAGGGATAAAGAAGATCGTCAACTGTAATGGAACATGGTTATCAGGTCTCTCCGGAGGGAAAATATTTACCTGAAATTCCATCTGAATTGGCGGCCGAGTCAAGGACTTCTTCTCTGTGATTGTCGAAATTAACTCAACTTCAGCGCTCAATGTTGACTCAGTTTGCCCCGGAAATTTTCGTATCCTGCACCAAGTTGTCCATATTGAAGATTCTAATGTTTAGAAACTAGCATTATTGCAGAAGAATGTACAAATACAGCTACATGCCTACTGGCAAAAATAAGACATGGTCATTATTAATTTTTTAGCAAAATAAAAGTAACCACACTTCTGTAGCCACTAATGCTTGCATTAAGGTAGGTTATCTACATCATACCACTTGGGGTGTGTCCCTTCCCCGGACCCTGCATGAACGCAAGATGCTTTGTGCCCCAGGCTGCCCTTTTTTTAATATAAAATGGTAAAGCAATTGGGAAGAAAGTAAACACATAGGATTTTCCAAACAATTGAACATAAGTTACTCTATAAAACCAAGACCTAGTGAAACTATCCTCCTCCATCTGGATTATGTTATATTACACTCAGCTGGCCTCAAGTAAATTTAACTCCTCCAATTAGCCACAATAGGAATAGAGGTATTAACATTGAATTATACTCTTATCCTACTGTCCAGGTAAACCATGGACAAACAAAAACAAGAAGGTTCCACTATCCTTGACCACATCTTCAAGAAATATACCAACCATGATTAAACAATTGAATACTCACTTCCAAACCAAACAGTCAATGGCTGCATTATACTTTGCTCTCCCTGACGTCACCTGGAAGTTTGTTTTAGCAGTTTGCTTTGGCACTGGAATTTTAATAACTACTCCAAGAGCAAACATTTTTGCACCAAACACACTCTTAACCTGAAAAACAATCAAAGTTAGCAACAGTAAATCATATAAGCACAAATTGATGTTTAAAATCAAAATTTATTCAATATCAAACCTTAACATTCACTTCCATACGTGTACGGCCTAATTCTTTGATAGTTGGTAATACACGGAAAGGAAGATTTACTCCTTCAGTGATGCGGTACCTGAAGATAAACAGTTTAACAATATCAGGCACTATTATACATAGGTATGCCCATGATCTTAATATGTTACCAGTTTCAAAAAAAAAAAAAGTAGGTATAATCTGAACCTCTTACAATCAAGTGGCTTACATATTTTGAGCTTAAAAGCCAAGATACAATCTCTAAACTCTGGTCATCATCACTTTCCAAGTAAACAACAACATACCCAATGACCAATGTAGTCCCACAAAGTGGGATCTGGGAAAGGTAGAATGTACCCCAGACATTTACCCTTACCTCAGAGTTGACACTTGCTCCGTCACTTCAAAGGTTACACTATTTCAGTTTATATTGCTCAGAGAAATTCTAGATTTTTTTCCAGTGCTTCTTTCGCATTGAGTATCTTGTTAGACTTCTCAAGCAGTTCCATTAATACTTCAACTTTTCAACAACTTATTAAGTTAAGAGTTTGGAACACACATTATGACTTATGAGTGGGAACATGTACAAATTGATTTATCAGGATGCTGGAATATCCAATATAAAATTCTTGAATGCATAAAACATGAGGTAAATATTACATAAGGAAAGCAGACGTTAATTTGACATAACCAATTATAAAACCAAGAGATTCAATTTCAAACTAAATCGAGGGGTTCGAGTTTCACATTATGTCACTATAAGCAAAAGAAGATACTAAATGGGGTTGCAGTAGGGATACACTCTTAGCCTGTTTTTATTTGCATTGACTATGGACGTACTGACGCATCATATTCAAGGAGAGGTACCTTGGTGCATGATATTTGTGGATGACATAGTTCTGATTGACGAGCCCAGAAAACAAAGATGTATAGAAAGAAGTATGAACTTACTTCATCAATTCAAATTCACCATCAGGCGGGACAAAGCTGACGGTCTTTTCTGAGTTGAATCTTGTCAAATTTACACATTGGTGGAAAGTAACATCATCGAGCTCAATAGTTTTACCGCTGGACCAGGCAGCAGAGAAATATACTAGGTTAGTAAACAGAAATAATCAACAAAAAATGTAGCATCTGAAACTAATTGGAGCCCAAACTGCGACATGTTTGGGGACAGTTATCATTGAAAAGCTGCAGATAAGGAGAACCAACTGATTGAAGCAGAATCATGATAAAGTGAGATTATCATCTTTACTCTTTAAGGTAAATTAACTGAATGACAGGAAAAATGATTTACTTTTTTTTTTCCTTTATGAGGTCAAATTGGGAGTTAGAAAGAACTAAACGATTCAACTTTCTCCAGGAAACAATTGGTATAGATGAAACACAGAAGTCACTAAGGGGTCGTTTGGTAGAGTGTATTAGGAAAAATAGTGCACGCATTAGCCTTGTGTACTAGTATCTTGTTTGGTACTCTTTTCCAACCTATGTATAACTAATGCTTGCATTAGCTATACACTCCGAGTATTGTGTATTCAAGTGTGCATTACTAATACCATGGATTTCTAGGTATTAGCAATGCAATGGTTTTAATGCATGCATTAGCATGATAAAAGACTCAATTGCCCCTCAAAACCTTTTTTCACATCTTTTTTAAGATAATAGTGGAGGGTATCTTTGTAAATAATTTTTTTATGCAATGCATGCTATTTTTAATGCATCAAACCAAACAATGCATAAAAATAATCTACGTATAATTAATGCAAGCATAACTAATACATGCATTGCCTAATACACTTTATTTAGCATTATTTTTATACACTCTACCAAACAACCCCTAACATTCAAGTGACATTTCCTGAAACAACTAGCACAAGAAGCACTCTCACAGACAATCATATGACTGACACAGACAATTATTCAGACGCTACCTCTTAGTCGGACGGGACTTGAGTTGTGACTCTTTCTCAAGACCAATTTTATCATTTAAGCCCAACTTCAGATCAGGCATTCCAGTAAGGAAGCATTTCATGAGAACTTTTCCAGTTACATCACAACGGAGGACGCTACCTGCAAGTATAATATATTAAATGAGAACCAAAAACTGGTAGAAAAAAGGTCACCTACCAAACTACAAAATTTCTACCTTTTGAAGACATAAGGAGATTAACGCTCTCCACAATATCCAGAAATACCTGTTGATACACAAGCCTTCATCAAATGCTGGTATACTAGGGAAGATAAAAGATCGTAAAATTTTTAAGAAAAACAGAGCCAAAAACCACCTCATTCTTCTTATAAACAAGACCCTCCCGGCGCCAACCGACCGCACCAGTTACTTGCAATGTTGCATTTGGAACTGGCTTATCTACATGCTGCAGAATTATGTTGCATTGTGAAGGGAAACCCAGATTGATATTATACTCAAAATTCATATTTATTATCTCACCGCATAATATCCCTCATGAATTATTTTATTAAGTAGATCAAACAGGTAGTTATTCAACATTTTTTTTGTCATACTACAAAAGCAAGCACAGAAAAAATAACTAACCTTGGATGAAAAGGATGACCGGACACCTTCCTGAGTAATGTAGAGTTTCAAGATTTCAGGTGAAAGATTTTGAGGGTAACCAAAGTCCATAATTTCTGCAATTTTAGACAAAAAAGGAAAAAAATGATTGCTCTTTTTGACATAAAAGCATGTAGCACATACACATTGCACTAAACTTCCAAGGTAGATAATTGCTTGTTGGAAGATAAGTGTACTTAATTTTCCATAGACAGACTTGAAAAGCAACCAAAAATTGCCAATAGCTGGGTCAAACTGTCACACTACAGGAAACTGAAATGTTAGTAAACTGTCACACTACAGGAATACATTCTATATTGACTCAGTGCACCCCAGCATATTGTCCTAAATAGGGATATCCTAAAAAAAAAAATTGATATCAGCAACTAGAAGGTATGTCCAGAGAGGATCTATGGACCTGTCTCAGTGCATTGAGCAGCAATTCTTTGAAGGACAAATTAATGATACAAAAATAGGGTCTCACTAGAAAAAACCGAAATCTCTGTCCTTGTACTTCTTTCCTTTCAGTTATAAAAGAGGCTTCAAAAGTTTCTTAAGCAAGACCTAAATATCCTAATGCATCTCTATAGACATGGTTTAGGCTCATAAAGCATCTCTCAACATTAGTTATCTTATACGTGCACAACCCCAATCCACTCTCTAGACCCAAGTTGTGAAACTATACTGTTATGTTGTTGTCGTTTTGCATTATCCTCATAGACGTACTCTATCCCTATGTTGCTCGGACTCTTCAAATATGTCATCGGGTGCGTGTCGGATCCTTCAAAAGTAGTGCATTTTTGGAGGATCCGGCACGGGTGCGACAATATTTTTGGAGAGTCCGAGCAACTTAGCTCTATCCAATTATCACTACATGTTATATTGCTCTGCTCCAGATTGAAAAGGAAGACGGAGCAGGGGGAGAACAATCACAAAAAATTAACATTACTACTGCAATGATGAAGCAAAATAACCAAAAGAAGTTATTTCATAGAAAGGCTTCCCTTGTCGAACCCTGATAAAATGTCAGAAACTAATATTCTCTGCAAAGCTTACCGTCCAATAGCTCGTAAATCAAAACAAAGTTATTGCGGATGGCATCTTCATCAAAGGCGCCACCAAAATAAGATTTGAATAGTGTAACAGCCTGCATGCGTATTGGGGATTGCAGTTTTATTATTCTGGTGGTAAAAAGAAAACACTAGCAGAACACATTTATGCAATAAGTCATGGTCATGACATTATTTTTCTCACCTCCACTTCTTAAGAAGTACCAGGATTTCTTGTTTAGAAGAGAGAATGTAGTACATTTGGGAAGATGCAGAAATTCAATAAAACTAAAGCATTGAAAAGTGAAAACTAAGACACTGGTTCTGAAATGCTTCCAATCCATAAGATAATTACATAAAACTGATGCTAAGAGAGCAAAAGTCAACGTTCTCCACTTACTCCACGGGGGGGGGGGGGGAGAGAAATGTGTGAAAGCTTTCGTTACAAAAAATAAAAAAACAGTGGTTGAGACCAAATTCATCAGTCAGAGTGCAAGAATGATTCTAATAAGCAATAGAGTTTTACCTCAACAACAAACTTGAATGCACATGCAACATTTGCATTGCTACTAACAACAATCACAATATAGACATTGCTAATTCTCATGTACAAGAAAGAACAGCCTCCAATCTGCCGGACGGGACATGTACCAAGTTCTTTTGACTGCATTATATGCATCCGGAAGGCATCTACCATATTCCCCCTGATAAAATTTAAAAAGGTTCATAGTTAGATAAAAAATATAGCAAAGTGACGTAGTAACCGACTTCTTTATTCTCACAGGTGACACAATGATTGATTCACATGCATTTTATTTGAAAGACGAACTTAGTTTGCTTCACACAAAAACAAGCACTCATAACATGAACTAAAAAGAAGAGTAAGTAGAAGTTATTTTAAAGTATTTATAGTGATGGCATTGGATGCCAAAGACTCAAAGCAAGGACAAAGACAGATAGAAGCAACAAAATTTCTGAATTAGCAGGCTAAGAACCACATCGTTCTCGGATGTAAACATTTTTGTATTAGACACAAATTTATATACAAGGGACTGAGGCGCCTGTTAGACATGTGTTTGACCGAAGATAAATCATGATGAGCTAAACACATTTTCTTCACTTTCTGAAGAGGCAAGATTAGAAATTCCAAAGTTTTGAGTGGGTCATAAGAAACAAGAAACAAAGAAGAATATTCATTCTCCAACATGGTACTTAGTTAGTATGACAAAGTTCACATTAAAAATGCAAATGTCCACACAGAAAATCAAACTTTCAATCAGCTAGGCAAAATTTTATACCAAGACTTACTTTTTCTTATACAGCAAGATAAACGATCTGCTTTGTTCAACAACTTCAACAACTAAGGTTAGCTTAACTATGGTGATAAGATAAAATAGAAAGGTTCCAACTTTGAGCTTACGATACCACACATTACAAAAACTTCCTAGCAGCAGACTACAATTCATTCATCAAACTTCAAAAGATAAATCAACATTTTATCTCTTAAAGTAAGTCCCTAAATCAAAATCAAGTAAAAGTGAGCAAGGAAATCAAACTTCTAATTTAGTTAGGTAAAAAATTTTACACCAAAACTTGGTTTGTGTTGTTTGTGTTATACAGCACTATAATCAATCTGTTATGTTTAACAATTTCAACAGCTAAACTTTAACCTAACTAACCAGTATCTCCTGATCTTAATGCCATAAGATTAAAAAAGTTTCCAACTTTGAACTAACAAACCACACATTAGGAAAAAAAATCTGGCAGCAGACTACAATTAATACATCAACATTCAACTCAACAATTGTTTCTCTTAAATTAAGTACCAAAATCAAAACCAAGTAAACGTCAGCAAGGAAATCAAACTTTTACTTTATGCAGCAAACTTTACACCAAGACTTAGTTTGTCTCATACAGTACTACAAACAATCTGTTATGTTCATCAACTTAAACAACTAAACCTTAACCTAACAAACCGGTATCAGTATCACCTTATCTAATGGAATAACATAAAAAAAAGGTTCCAACGTTAAGCTCACCACACACATGGGTGGAGCTAGGGGGCACAAGGAGTTCACCCAACCCCCACCCGCCGCAAAATTACAATGTATATACAAAGTCAAAAAAAAAATTATGTATACATAATTATGTTCCCTTAGCTTCTTCACGTGTTTACTTATTTATACTTTCAATCCAAAAAAAACAACATCAACATACTCAAATAAACCCACAAGTGAGGCCTGCAAAGGGTAGAGTGCACACTGCGAGGTTCAAGGAAAAACATTTATATTATTTTAAGTACCCATAGTGAAAAATACTAGCTCCGTCACTCATCACACATTACAACAAAAACTTTCTAGCATCATATGAGAACTCATTCATCAAAATTAAAAAAAGACAAGTCCCCAAAATCAAAATCAAAGTAAAAATTGAGCAAAATATAAGAAATTGGGTATAAATTAAAAAATGAGAAAATACCCAACATCGTCCCTGTAGAGACGGTTAATAAGAACATCGCCACGGAGATTCAAAAAGTATATTGCTGAAGCCGCCACTGGCATGGCTGCTAATCAAACAGGTGATCCAATTTTACAATAAAATACCTATAAAATCCAAAAAAAATAAAATTGATGGACTAAATCAGATCAAATTGAGTTTTATGTTCAAAAAATCAATGAGATTTCTAGGGTTTTTCATGTGATTTTGGGGAGAAAAAGGTAACTGTTTTGGACTGAAGAAATGAAATGAAAATGGTGAGATCTTTATTTGTGCTTTTTTGAATTTGTTTATTAAGGGAAAAATTCAAAAAGTACTCTATCCCCTTAGGCCCTTATTTTAAAGTTCGTTTTTTTTATTCTTAATTAGAGATTTCAATTCGCATGTCAAAGTATTGAAATTATTTTTATGTCAAGATATTGAGTCGTTTTTAGTAGAAAGTTTAAAAGTGGGATTTTTTGTGAATGTGAACTAGTTAGCTTCAAAAATAGATATTATATAACTTATGAGTATCGACTTAGAAGGAAAAAATCCATTTTTTGGTTTTGATACTTCTATCTTCTAAAAGTATTTAATCTGAATTATTTTTTCTTCGGGACAACTATATTGTTAAATAATATTATATATCATTATGGCGAAATTTCTTTTGTTCCCCAACATTACCTATTTGATTAGACATAAAATTTAAATATAAATATTTAATTTTGATGTGCTTTGAAAAATAGAAAGAATGGTGCATCGCATATCTATGTTCTCGCTCAAAAGCCAAAACGAAATTATCTACTTTCACAAGCTGGTGAGGTAAGCTACACGTTAACCTTTTTGAACCACACTTGCTTGACAATATTGAATATGTTGTTGTTACTAGTGTTGAATTGTACATTTGAGTTTATCATGATCTTTATAATATCATTTTAACTTCTCTTACGGTAGTTTAACTTGTAGTTTATAAATTTATCTTACTTTTATTTTTATTGTTTGAATCGAGAGACTGTTGAAAACTGTTTCTTTATCTCATAAAAGGATAACATTTTCGTATCTTCCTCAAACCTTATTTGTGGAAATATGTTGGATGTGTTGTGTAGTGTGTTTTACTTTTCATAATTTAAGTTTTCAATTAATACCCTTATTTACACTTTCTCATTTTAGATTTTTTAAAAGTGTTTAACTACTACTTATAAGTTATAACGCCATATATGATCTATGGATTAGTTATAATAGTACTAAATAATATCATACATAACATATGTAATATTTCTCCTAATACTCTTAATTAGGGGTGTCAAATGGGCGGGTTTGGTTGAAATTGAAGATATTAAGATGGGTTGAAATAGAAATTGGGTTGGGTCCTGACCTGCCCAAGTTTACTTTGGGCTCAAATGAGCTTAAAAATGGGTGGGTCTTGACCCGCTTAATTTCAATAATTTTAATAATATTATTTAAGTTTTATAACCACAATCTAAATTTCAACTCAAAAAAAATAATTAAAAAAGAAGTTACAAATGGATAGATAAATCCTAAAAGATATAAAATAGGAGTAGATAGTAATTCATACATTCAATATAGGAACATACATTATATCAATGCAAATAAAAAGTCTTAAAACGGGTTGAAATTGGAGATTAAATTGAGCTCAATTGAAAATTCTCTTAAAATGAATTAATGCTTGAATGAGTTGAGATTGAACCCAACAAATTATCTTGAGCCTAAACCTTAAAATTCTAGGCGGATAAGCGAATCACCTATAGTTAGACTCATTTTTGACACCCCTACTCCCAACCAAACGACCTTTAATGTCATAAATCATAAGAATAAATACTAATAAATAAGCTAGCAAGGAAAATTCAAATGCAAAATACAACATTCTTCTCATGTGGATATTTTAATAAACAATTTTTACAAGTTTGACCACAATGAAAGTGGATAAGAACACAGGAAAGATTATTAACCAATATTATTCACACGTGGAAATATTAATATTAAATATTAACAAAATTAATAATTTAATTTAATAATATCAAATAATGCCTGTCCCAAAACATCTTTCAAAATAAGAATGTTGTTTACTATTAAAGAAAATATATTTGATGCATAAAATATTTTATTTCCATATTCATATACTCTAATATTTAAAGAAGGATTGCACTTTTAAGAGGTGTGACATATGCAATCTATCATAATATAAATATTAGTGATCGATTTTATAACTTGAATTCGTGATCAATAATTTATATGATGATAACTTTACTCTAAATACGAGACTGCAGCCTATAGAAAACAATTTTTTTTTAAAAATAATCACGAGCTCATCCATGACCTCTATGAGATTTTGATTTGAACTTTACATAAATTATTCATACAAAATAATATAATAAATAATCAAATATGATTAGTCAAGAATTCATATGAGTCAAACTTAAAATATTTATAGTTTTTTTTTATTTGAATAGTAAGGATTTAATTTATCTAAAATATTAACTAAAGATTCTTTATACTATTATTTTATTTTAACCTTTTTATACTCTAATTTACCTACTTTTAATTTTAGATGTGACATTTTAATTTTGTTATATACTTATGATTATTATTCTTTTGACTCTGTCATTTAATTTGATAGTCATTGTATAAAATAAAGATTTATCAAATTTTAATTGGTGTGTAATGTTTAATCTTTAATTCTTAATTTAAATATAGAAAATTCAATACATCAATAACTTCTTAATTTTATTTAGCAGTCAAATTATTATTTATTTCAATATGCATCTAATATATAATAAAGTATTTATATTAAAATAATATCAATTTAATTTAATTTTTTTTATGTAAATTGTCAAACTTTATACATACTTTCTTTATTGACTTAATTTAACTTATCAATTAAGACTCGAGATGCTCAACCATTTGAACTGGCAGATAATAATTACAAACATAATCAATACATAATCCAAACAATTAATTTCTCCATCATTTCTTCTTTGCTCCCATGGCAACTCCAATCACAAAAACCCCATCACCTGCATGTACAAAATTCATAGAAGAAATCACAAGAATTTACAAATCACTCCCACCAAGACCATCCATTTTAGAAATTGAAGCTTCAATTTCTGTAATAAAATCAGTAGAAACAGAAGAAAAAATAGAACTTGATGAAATTTCCAAGAAAGTAGTGGAGATAGAAGAAAATGTTCCAGCTGAGCTTTTCTCTGTGTTACAACAAGTGAGAAAAGCTATGGTTTTGTTTCAAAGCAAAGAACAGAGGAAAGAGGCTGTTCAGTTAATTGAACTTGATAAGACTTATCAAGATTTTGATGTGTTGATTCAGGAAGCTACAGAGTTGATTTCTGGAGATACCCAAATGGGAAAAATCAATTCTTTTGAGGACCCAATTGGTGAAATTGGAAAAAAAGATGAGAATTTGATGAAGGGTTTGGTTACAAGTTGTGAATTGATTACTGTTTCTTCTTCAGGTTTGGGTATTTGCTTCTCCTTTTTGCTTTTTTTGTGTCCAAGATTTCAACTTTTTGCTTGCTTGTGAGTTGTGGAGGTAGTGTGTTGTCTTTCTATCTGTCCATACTAATAGTTGTAGTATTGCTTATGTTACTATTTGTTGTTCCTTGTACTTCGATTATTTTATTATTTTGTTGTAGCTAATGTTCAGAATGCTTTGTTATGCTTTCACTTCCGTTTATTCTTTTTGTGTGTGCATCCAAGATTTCAACTTTTTGCTTGCTTGTGAGTTGTGGAGGTTGTGGAGAGCATGGATTAGGCTAGAGGTTAGTAGGTACTAGTAGTCCTAGGATTGCTTATCTGGTTTCTTGTCCTTCTGTTACTATGTGTTGTTGTAGTATATAGTTTGATTATCGCATTATTTTATTGGAAATCTTAGAATAAAAAATGTATCCAAACACAACTTCAAAAATCGTTCAAGTTTCTAACTTCAAAATCTATGGCAAAACGCTAGCTTAGATTGATGGAAAAACATCATTTATAATTTCTCCTTTTGGTCTTTCTTGGAACTTGAGCTCTAGTTTGCAAGATTCTTTTTCCTTTTTAGTGATGGCGCTAGCTTGCTACGTATGTTGACTAATCTACTAGGTTTCCAGTTATAGGTCAGTATGTGTGGCAGTGGCGGAGCTATTGATAACCCTTTGTTTGGGATTGGGGCGTAGTTGTTGTTGGCCGTCAATGTTTAGATTGATGGAAAACATCATTTAGAGTTTTTCTTTCGGGTGTCTCTCTTGGAACTTAAATCGTAGTTAGCATTATTCTTTTTCCTTTTTAGTGATGGCGCTAGCTTGCTATGTACGTCAACTAATCTACTAGGTTTCCAGCATTCGTTCAGTATGTGTGGCAGTGGCAAAGCTATTGATATCCCTTCATCGGAAAATTATAATGTGCAAATAGGTCAATTTCTTTTTTATGTATAAATACTATATATGTTGTTTGGGACCGAGACATAGTTGTTGTTGTTGTATATACTATATGTTTAATCCTGTAGCCTTCTTCGTGTGTTACTCTTTTCTATTTTAAATCCTCTTAGTAAAAGTCTTGGCTCGTTACTGATATGGCATTCAACTATACTATGTCTTAATTGTTGTGTAATTGCCTTTAGGGATCAAGCACAAAGAGAAGTACAGTTTAATGAAAGTAGCTGCCCTAATTGAAAATGCTGCCAAAACTCGAGCAAGAGTTGTCGATCTTCACAACAAGTTAATGGACAAGATTGAATGGCTTCCGTTGTCACTTGGGAAATTGGTGAATGTCACTGAGCTAAACGTTGCCGATAACCAAATTATGGCTCTTCCAACTACAATTGGTAGCCTTAATGCCTTAACGAAGCTCGATCTTCACTCCAACCAAATTATAAACCTTCCTGATTCATTTGGTGAGCTAATCAATTTGACTGATCTCGACCTTCACGCGAACAGGTTGAAATCGCTGCCAGCTTCTTTCAGGAACTTAGTAAATCTGATTGATCTTGATTTGGGTTCGAATAGGTTCGCTCATTTGCCTGATTTCGTTGGGAACTTAACCTCCTTGAAGAGACTAAACGTGGAAACAAATCAGCTCGAGGAACTTCCTTACACAGTAGGATTTTGTTCTTCCCTTGTAGAACTGAGATTGGATTTTAATCAGCTTAAAGCTCTCCCCGAGGCAATGGGAATGCTCGAACACTTGGAGATTCTTACACTGCACATCAACAGAGTTAAAGGATTACCAACGACAATGGGGAATCTTTCTCACCTCAGGGAACTTGATGTTAGCTTCAACGAAGTTGAGAACATACCCGAAACATTCTGTTTTGCTGTCAGCTTGGAAAAGCTTAATCTTGCAAACAACTTTGCAGACTTAAAAACTTTACCAAGATCAATCGGGAACCTTGAGAATCTTGAAGAGCTTGATATTAGCAACAGTCAAATAAGAACGTTGCCCGACTCCTTCAGGCTCTTGTCAAAGTTGAAAACTTTTCGAGCTGATGAGACTCCACTAGAAGTACCACCAAGGCAAATTATAAAGCTAGGGGCTCAGGTGATTTTTATGCTTACTGTGTTTCCTGTCAATCAATCTTTAAACTTTATGGTAATTTTTAGAGTTGATAGTTAAAAACATACTTGAACTATCGCCTTTTCCCGAGTTTCACACCCTACACTATCAACTCTTCCCTTTTCGTACATGAACTATCAATATCTATGTATTAAAGCACACCTCAACTATTACATAGGAAAAGGAAAAAAAACAGACGGCTGAGCCGTTGAAGTGTGTTTTAATACATATATGGTGATAGTTCAAGTAGGAAAAGGGAAAAAGGGAACATCTGATAGTTGAGGTGTGAAACTCGTAAAAAACAATTGTTTGACCATTATCTCTAGATTTTCTAACTAGTTTCGTTTTCTTCTTTTTTCTTGCCATCAGGTTGTTGTAGAGTACATGGCTGAATTCGTCGCTAAGAACGAGCTTCAATTGCAGCGGCCAAAGAGAAGGAGAGCTTTCTTTTCTCTGAGTTGCCTATTTCCTAACACCGAGAGGAAGAGGCGGATCTAGAGCATGTACTGTGGGTTGAACCGAACCTAATGCTCGCGGATCGAACTATTTGTACATCCTGCAAAAAACATTTGAAAACATATACATATTATAGGATCTCACTCATTCTGAATCCACTGACTCTAGATCCTGGATTCACCTTAGTGAGAGGTGTCGGATACCTTCAGAATCCATCAAAGCAATTATATATATATATATATATATATATGAAAAGTTACTCCAAACTATAATGATATAGCTAGCTAGAATACTGCATTTATAAGACAGTATTACTGTTTCTTATAAGAGTTGAATTGAGTGAAGATATGTTTCTCATTTCTAATTATAAAATACAACTGTCTCCGTGTGACATATCGGTCACGGGTTTGAACTGTGGTATCAGTCATTAATGCTTGCGCTAGGGTAAGTCTGACTATAACACACCTGGACCTTGCGTGAACTCGTTATGCTTTGTGCATGGGGTGCTCTTTTTTAAACACCATAAAAGTCTTATCAAGTCCTAAAAACTGCAACACAAAACATTTTGCTAAAACACAAACAAAACAAAAGGGCAATATAATAGAATTTGCATATTTTTTATTATTATTATTAGACTCTAGAAATAGAGCAATTTTTTGACAAAAGTTCAAAAATTATACCTTCACTATAAGTTCCACTAAGTCCTTTTTTTCAAAGTTTTCGTTAAACAGACATACTTTGTTAAACATTTGATAGGAGATAAAAAAAAAAACGCTTATTTTTGACAAATTTAAAGGATTTATACGAAAGAAAAGAAATCACTTACGTATATCTTATTGCCATGTGTCATTGAAAAGTAAAAAAATAATATTTACGAACTAATTTGGTGTGATTTCTTTCACATTTAGAAATTCATTTACTTCACACTTTAAATAGAAATAAATTATAATGCTGACATATTAGGTAGATATATGTGATATTTGAATAGGTAAATTAATTCATATGACCTCTTTAACCCTAAAATAAAATGAGTTAGAATATCAAAGTATCAAACGATATTGTTAACAAGGGCTTTTGAGACTCATCAGTACATAATTTTTAGTGTACCTTTGATTTGTTGAACGAGAGTCCTATGACCAACTTTCATCTATATTCGACTAGTGTGATTAGATTGTTAAGATATTTCAATTTTTCAATTTGCCCTTGGTCTTAATTTACTATAATTTTTAACCTAATAATACTTATTTGCCTTGTTAATTCCTTTTATGAAATGGATATACTGAATTCAAAAACAATTTATTAGAATTAATTCATAAAAAATATTCACTGTTTAAAGATTGCTTGTTTGACCATTAATCTCTTGGTTGAGAATTTTTTAACTAATTAGGATTGAGAATTAATCAAAGTAGATAAGGTTAACATATTTGACTAATGGTGGAAAAAAAACATATTTGACTAATCATAAAAAGATAACACAAGTACATTTTATTTTAAACTTAATTCAGAAAAGTCAAAAAATATGTGGGTTTGTTAAAGAAGGGGGAAGGAGGGGCTAGGTAGGTACCTGTGGTTGGGGTTTAGAAAATAAATTTTCATTTTTTTTTCATAATTCATTTTTTATATTATTATTTTGGATTCATATGTCACAATTTTCATTTAGTTCGCCACTTTAACATGTCATTAACAAATATGTTATACGCTTTTTACATAATTGATCGAGTCATCAAAACATGTCAAAATAACATATTCAGACTCTAATACAAATATTCAAATGGTATAAATCTTAACTGAGGTGTATAAATAAAAATTAATGTTCGTCAATTATTATTATTTTGATAAAAACATTTTAATGGATAGTGAAGTACAAATTGTCTTGAATATGTATATTTTTATATTTTACACACTCCAAGTTAAATTGATTTTTTCCCTTTGTTTCAAGATAGTACATCCCCCCCCCCCCCAATTAACACATAATTTAAATAAAACTATTATGTATGGTACTGGTGTTAAGTTTGATCCCAGTTGAAAAAGGTGTGAGATGAAAGTTAGAATTCAATATCAAACCTATGAGATTTACATAAATAGATAATTTTTTATGGTATTATCGTTAAGTTTGATCCCAATTAAAAAGGTTTTGTGATAAAAATAGAATTCAATATCAAACCTATGAGATTTACAGAAATAGACAATTATTTATGGTGTTATCGTTAAGTTTGATTTTATTTGAAAATATTATGCGAAATAGTTTTCATATAGCCATTTGGTAATTGGAATTGGTGTAATTACTAGGGTAGTAATTATCAGCCTAGTAATTACATAGTCTAGTAATTACATTGACCTGTTTGGTTGCCACAGTGTTCCCTTTGTCCTGTTTGGTTGGACGAATGTAATTACACAATTACATTTTAAAATAGATCAGATTTTGAATAAATAATATTACTATGTATAGCTGATTGTTAGAATCGATTTTCTAATTTATTATTATTATTATAAAAAATTAAAGAAAAAAAGTTAATTCTCATATTTATTTTAATCTCAAAAACTAACCCAAAAAATACAAAGATAAAATTCATACACAATCTACCTAGACATCAAAATATGTAAGTAAAATGAATCAAGAAAGAAATCTTACTGGAAAGAAGAAGTACATGGTTTGTTAATGTGCCGTTCTTAGAAATGAAAATGCCACAAAAAAGGAAGAAATGTCTTGGTATTCCAAACAAAAATATATTAAAAAAATATAATATTAAAAAATTCATGTAATTACATGGTGTAATTACACTCAATTCCTTACCCTCCCTTGGGAATTGAAGAGTGTAATTACTCTCCTTCAATTACATCCAATTCCCCTCTTACCAAGTAATTACTTAGTCTATCAAACAGGACAAAGAAAGTAATTACACCAATTTCCAATTCCATTGTGGCCTTTCAAACGTGCCCTAAAAGTTTAGAATTTGATATCAGACAGATCATAACAAGACTTGTCTTGCCACAACTCATAATAAATCATTAGTATTTAGATAAAAAAAAAATCTTGACGAATCACTTTGAGGTCTAGCATATGAATTTGTTATCGCAAGTTCTGATGAATAACTGAAATTTTAGTGCAAATCCTATTGTACTGTGGAATTAGCTATGCATAAATTTCGGTTCATTATCAATAGTTTCTGATGGATAGATTTTCCATAACTCTCAACGAATTATTAGAACTTTAATATGTATGATATCATTTTATGTAGGCGGCTATTTATGCTAATTTCTCAAAATTGTGAAATTTTGTAAACCCTACCCATATATGTATATATATATTGTGGAAGAAACTATTCATAAATTTTGAATACGTATTGTATCCTTTTATGCAGACGGTTGTTTGTGTTAATTTCTCAATTATAAAATTTCTTGAATCCGATCCATCAATATATTGAATCTTTTAACGCAAACACCTCTTATGTTAATTTCTCAAATGATGAAATTTCTTAAACACCCCATCCATCAATATATGATGTCGCACTATGGAATAGACTATTCATAAATGTCTGCTCATCACCCACAGTTTTTAATGAATAAATTTTCCACTGAGTCCTAACGAACCGTCAGAACTTTAATACCTATTATATCTGCAGACGCTTATTGAGAAATTTCTTAAATCTAACGTATCAATATATTGTATGTACTGTAAAACAAAGTATTCATGAATTTCGATTGATCACCAATTGTTTATGATAAATAGATTTACCATCACAACTCCAAATAACTCACAAAAACCTTGATGTACATATTACATTCTTTTACACGAATGATTATTCTATTAATTTCTCAAATGATGAAATTTCTTGAACCTACGACAACATATCCAGTAAAATATCATGAACCCAATCCATCAATATTATCTGGGGAAAAAATGTATCAAATAGCAAACTATTAATTCCAATTAAATGTTATAACCACAGTTTCATTTAATTATAATCTGTAGCAAACACTTGTCATTCGCCTCTCTCCCCATAAATCTCGCTTGCCACTCTCCCTGATCTCGCTCACCACTCTCCCTCGCCTCTCTCACTTTTATACAAACACAAATGTATAAATTGTGTTTGTGTTTGTATAATGCGAGAGAAAATTGTTTATACAAATACAAATACAAATATATATATTTTTGTCCTATACACTTATAATTAGGGGTGTTCACGGGTTGGTTTGGATCGTTATTGGTCAAAACCAAAACCAAACCAACTTAATCGGTTTTAAAATTATCAAAACCAAACCAAACAAAATATAATATACATTTATCGGTTTGGTGATTATCGGTTTCGGTTTGGTTTGGTTCGGTTATTCGGATATTAACCATACACAAAAATAAAAGAAATAATTCATTTAAAATGTGATAAAAAGTGACAACAATCCATTCAAAACGAAAAATAGTTAGAATGACTTAAATTACTGAACTTTCAATCACTACACTCATATACATGAAATCAATAAGATAAATGTTTCATCTTGGGCATTTTTGCTTTCAATAAGTAAATTATAAAGAATTTTTAATGAAAATATGTATACGATCTTTAAAATTGTTTATAAAAATAATATATTAAGTATGTATATTAATAAAATATATGTATATAATTCATCGGTTCAGTTCGGTTATTTCTTCGATTTTTTTCAAATAAAACCATAACCAAACCAAATAATATCGGTTTTTCAAAAATCTAAAACCAAACCAAACCAAACCCAAATAAAATCGGTTTTATTTTATCGGTTTGGTTTGGTTTTCCGGTTTGGATCGGTTTTTATCCAAACCGTGAACACCCCTACTTATAATTATACAAATACAGATCTTCCCCTACCAGTTCTCTTTTGTCTTTCTCTCTTTCTCGCTTCATACAACTACAAAGTATACATTGTATAATTTGTATTTGTATAAAGCGAGAGAGATTTGATATACAAATGTTTTATCTCGATTCAATTATATACACATTCAAATTTTATGCAGATATACAAACACAATCATTGATACATATACATAGTAATTACATATATACAATTATCTAACCGATATACATATATAATCGTTGCGCTTTTATACAAACGAATGACTGCCTGCGATTTCTACAAATATGATGCTCATAACAAACATAAAATTTGATATAGAACGCAATTATACAAAACTATAGCTATAATATACAAATATGATTTTTACGCTTGCTAAATCTAAAATTTACTGGATTATGTTGCCTAGCCCATATATAACAATAACAAGCCCATAGAAGCTCTCTAAAAGTTTCCACACATATATATGTCCAATTCTGTCTGTTGTCATTCGTAAACCTTCACTTCCCAATCCTCTGTGTGTCTGGAGAGAAGAAGGCGATAATCACAAAGCTGTAAGTCTATTTTCTTCATCTGAAATCATATAAATGTTCATAAATTCTTGATCAAAGAATGAATTTTGGAAATTTTTTTTCAATTTTTGGTTTTGTGTTTTCCCCTTTTTGCAGGTTCATTTTAATGTTTTAGTGAAAATTGAAATTCCCAAATGAGTTCTAAGGAGAAGTATATAAGGAACAATCGAAGATTAAGATCGGCTAGAATCGATCATGATTTTAATACCCATATCAGTAGTAAAAGTAATTCTTTAGATTTTTCTGGAATTTCTGAATCTGGGGTTCGTCAATTGAATCCTGAGAGTGAAATAGCTCAACAGTCAAACCCGATTAATGTCGGGTCGGATGGGGATTCGGGTTCGGGTTCGGGGATTGATGAGAGTGGGTTGAATTGCTGTACTGAGGATCAATTGGAAGATATCTTGTTGCAAAATTTGGAGGTTTTGTATAGTGAGGCTGTTACTAAGCTTATGGATTTGGGTTATGATGAGGAAGTTGCTATGAGAGCTATATTGAAAAATGGTCATTGTTATGGTGGGATGGATGTTCTGACGAATATTTTACATAACTCGTTGTCGTATTTGAATAATGGGTATGTAAATAGCGGGAGTTCTTCGAGTGGGGATGAATCAGATCAACCTTTTGTTGATTTAAGACAGTTAGAGGAGTATTCGTTAGCGGGTATGATTTGCTTGTTGCAACAAATGAAACCACATTTAAGTAAAGTGGATGCAATGTGGTGCTTGTTGGTTAGTGATCTTCATGTGGGTAGGGCGAGTGTGATGGAAATTCCTGATGGAAGTGGTCGTATTAATGGGTCGGTGGGTGGTGGTAGTAGTAGTAGTAGTACTAATGTGGAGGGTGTTGCCACTGGTCCTATTGGGGTTGTGCCCGCGATGTGTAGGTTTCATGGGGGCTGGGGTTTTGGGAATAGCACTGGTAATGCATATCCGTTAAATAAGTCTTTTGCAATTACCTCTGATTCTAGTTCACAGAAAGATATTGATTGTCCTAAGAGGTTTAACCTTACTCCGTCGATGAAAACCTTGCTAAAGAGGAATGTAGCTGCATTTACAGCTGGATTTAGGTCAAACCCTAAGTATATGCAGCGCCAGTCCCGGGTTTCCTCTAGTTCCCTGGCTGATGGTGATCAATCAAGTGGGCTTGCTCAGTCGGGTGGCTCACAAACTTCGAAAAGCCAAGATGTTGTTAACTGTGTGGTAGGTAAATTTCAAGATTTGAATCTTGATGAAAATACACAGCAACAGGGCAAGGGAAATGAAGATCTGGACCAGAAAGATGAGATGCTTCTAAGTTTGCTCGATCAGATAAAGGATCTTGAGAAACAGGTCAAGGAAAGGAAAGATTGGGCGCACCAAAAAGCTATGCAGGCTGCTAGGAAGCTTAGCCATGACTTGACAGAGCTGAAAATGTTGAGGATGGAGAAGGAGGATATCCAGAGAATGAAGAAAGGTAAACCGGCAATAGAAGATGCTACCATGAAGAAATTATCAGAGATGGAGACTAGTTTAAGAACAGCAAGCGCGAATGTTGATCGGTCAAACATGTTTGTGAAAACACTTCAGGAGGAGAACGCAGAAATGAAGGCGGAGCTGGAGGCCTCGAAGCTAAGCGCTTCAGAATCTGCGAAAAAATGCGCGGAAGCTGCAAAAAGGGAGAAAAAGTGCTTGAAGAAGCTTGGTGTTTGGGACAAACAGAAAAAGAAGCTTCAGGAGGAAATTGCAGCAGAGAAACAAAAAATTTCAGACTTGCAAAACCAGCTGGCTCAGTCAGAGGTAGCTATAAAGGATGCTGAGGTGTGATCTTTCTTCTCTTTTTCTCCTTGATGCTTACTTGTTATTGTTAATGTTGCTGTGGAAATGCTAACAACATTATACATCACTGTCTGAGAACCGGTTTAAGATTCTCGTGTCCTCATATTACGTGGCATAGCTTTGGTGCTTCATAAAGGCTTGTCATTATTGGAAGCATTTTCGTTCTAGCCTCAGATATTTGCCTGTTTTTTTTCTTTCCATATCATGAGTTATTCAGAGTCGCTAGCAAAATCTTTTAGGGAAGATGTATCATGTACTAAGTTTTATCTTTGATCATATGTTGCTTCTCTCCCGATATGACCTTTGCAAACCATAGCCATCCCTAAGTCCGACTAATTGTGTTCTTACAAAAAGAAAAAGATGTTAAATTATGTGAGGAATAGGATCCTTCCAGCTCATGTCATCAATAATTCCAAACTTAAGCATATTTGGATGAGGTTAGTACTAGGATGAGTGGCCCGCTGGGAAGTCTTTGTGTTGTATCTTTGACCGACTCAACTAGTTGAGTGAGAGTCATCCGAACTCCGAAGCTAAGTATGCTTGACAAGATTACCACTGGAATTGGTGATCTCCTGTTCAGTCATGTTGTTGTATTCCTCGCAGACTCCAACTAGTTGGAGAATATTGTAAACTATTTAGACATTTAATTATAATAAAGCTGTTCAATGAGTTGATGAACCAATTTTGCAGGTCATCAGAAACCCTATGTTTTTCTTCCTTTTTTCCCACTGTAAATTGTAAGCTATATCTATTTATCACATTGAAACTGGAGGTTGTAAATATGGTGTTTTATGTCAGAAGCTGCAAATTTTTGGACTAAGTAAGAAGCGGGGAGATGCAGCATACACCCCTATACTTTTAAGATTTGGACACGTCTCTCTACCTTCACAAGGTAGGGGTAGGACACTTGCATACACACCAGTCACCACCCTCCCAGACCCCACTTGCGGGACACACCGGGTATGTTGTTGACATGCCCTCCTTTCCCAAAGACATGCCTGGGAGATACGCAACTGTATTTCTCAAAATTGTGACCCTTTCAGGTTTCACTTGAGTAGTTCGAAAATGCAGTTTAAACTTCATAAACCTTTTCTTTCGATATGATGAGGCAAATCATCTTGCCTCGTCTTAAAAGAAGTACCTAAATTTGCACCATTTGTGCCTTCTATCAGCCAATAGACATGTTCCAGTTTCTTTCAATGCAAACAACAGTCGAACTCAGTTTTGTTTTGGAATAGTGGATATCTTTTTTTCTTTTCGAAAGCCTCGTCCATTCATTCATGTTCAAGAACATTCGAAAGCATAGTTGTTCACTCTTATCTGAAAAGGGGAAAAAGGTTGAAAAGAAATGTACGTCAATTCATGTTCATCTTTTTCATGAATTCTTGGCTAATTTTTTGTTCTTTTCTTCTTTTCTTTTCTTTCCTGATAAGTTGTCTAAAAAATGGATGATCATTACAAAATTTTAATTTGTTTTCTTAAGATTTTATGAAACCTTACATGAGATTTGTAACACATTTTTTAGTAGAAAAATGTGTCCTACATGTTGTGTTATGCTATAGGATTACTTGATCCTGTTGCATTATTTCGTTCAACATGTGTTTTACTGGGAAAAAAAAGAAGGTATTTGTGAACAATAGCAAGTCTCTTTGGCAGATCCCCACAAAGCGTAATTCAATGCGCCTAGGGTTATCGATGCATCTTTTTATTTCCTACTCTAGTCTATCCTTTCCTGGAGGTTACATAATTTGAACTGTAATAGTTCCTGCGCTGAACTGAACACCACATGATGAACTTGTCGATACATAATGTTGCTAATTTTTGACAGGTCAATTGGAGGCAGGAGCAGAAGGCTAGGCAGCAAGCATCGGCACTAGTGGACGAAGAACGACGTTTCAAAGAAGCAGCCGAGGCTAACAACAAAAGGAAGCTTGAGGAATTGCGCTCGAAGGCAGAAATAGACTTCCAGCGGCACAAGGATGACTTGCAAAGGCTTGAACAGGATCTTTCTCGGCTTAGAGCATCTACTGAGCTGCAGAATCAGTCTGCTAATGTAGTAACAGGTTCTAACGCGGAACAGCACCCCCATGGAGATATTGCAAGGATGTTACATGAGTTAGCTAATTCCGAGGAGAATTCTCCTGTGAAGGATGACTCTAGGGAGTGTATCATGTGCATGAAGCATGAAGTTTCAGTTGTTTTCCTACCTTGTGCTCATCAAGTTCTGTGTTCCAACTGCAACGACAACTTTGGAAAGAAGGGAAGAGTTGCTAAATGTCCATGCTGCAGGGCTCCAATTGAACGGAGGATCCGTGTCTTTGGTGCAACATCCTAGGCCTTCATCCCAGCTTTTATCATGGCATTCTCGTAAGCAACGGTCATAGACCTTCATCCCAGCTTTTATCATAGCATGCTCGTAAACCGTCGTTTAGACTACAAAACAATGTTTTATTTCCTGCATTATCTTAAAACTTATGCTCGTAGAAGACTATACTATCTTCAAATTTATGCTCATAGAACATATACTAAGCAAGCAGCAGCTCATTGTGTTGTAATGGGTACTTTTTATACAGGCATTTCTGAAAATGTTTTTCCCATCGTAGATGGGGCAAGCAAAAAAATATTCTCTTTGATATGTTGCAGGTTCTTATCTTGAAATGTTTTCTTTTTTAACCGTTAGGGTGTGTTCATACGATGAAAATGCTTTCTTAGAAAATGTTTTTTTTTAGAAAAGTAAGTGAATTTTTTATTTATTTTCTTGTGTTTGGTACGTAAGCTAAAAATATTGTCTTTGAAATGTGGCCATTCTTATTTTGAAAAATGTTTCTCTTTTTAACTTTAGGGTTGAGATGTTTCCTTTTTAACCTTTAGGGTGTGTTTGGTTCGATGAAAAATGTTTTTACTTATTTCTTGTGTTCAGTACACAAACAAAAAGTATTTTCTTTGAAATGTAGTCGTTCTTATTTTGAAAGATGTTATTCATAAAAATGTTTTTTTAGAAAAATAAGTGAGTTTTTCACTTGTTTACTTCAGTCCAATATGCTAGCAAAAAATAACATTTTTGAAATGTAGTCATTTTTATCTTCGAATGCTACTTTTTTTTAACCTTTAAGGTGGTATTTGTACGATGGAAACGTTTTCTTAGAAAATATTATTTTAGAAAAATAGGTGAGTTTCTTAGTTATTTAATTATGTTCGGTAACAAAAATATTCTCTTAGCAGTTCTTATCTTGGAATGTTTCCTTTTTAACCTTTAGAGTGTTATTTGTGTGATGAAAAATATTTTTTTTCAAAAAAAAATCTCTTTCAAATGTAGCAGTTTTTATCTTGAAATGTTTCTTTTTTAACCTTTAGGTGTTTTGTGATAAAAATGTTCCTTTTTTAAAAAAAAAAAAAAAACTTAGGGTGTGTTCAATATGATGTGAAAATGTTTTCTTAGATTTATTTTTTTTAGGAAAATAAATATTTTTTTACTTTTTTTTTGTGTTTGGTACGTAAGCAAAATACTACTTAATTTTTTTTATACATAATCTAGACAAACACAATAGAAGGTAGAGTTGTACAGTGGTGGGGGTGGGGGTGGGGTGAAGATGAGGTGTCATAAAGGACAGGGAGGACATAATAGGAAAATCATTTTTCTCATTTTAAATGAGCTTATTTTATGAAAGAAAATATTATTCAAAATATTTGACTAATCAAACATGAGAAAATCGAAATATTTTCTTTCATACCGAACACACCCTCTGATCTTAAGGAAAACCAGGATTGCTGTTTTTTACCTATCAAATTATGATTTTGGGACTAGTAGTATTGGTGAAAGTACAACTATCTACAGCGTAATGCTTCCTTCCCCGAGCTTTGGTTTAGTAGTAAGAGCTTAATGCCTCCTTTCCCGAACTTTGATTTAGTAGTAAAAACAGTGTGTGGTGTACGTGTCACGAATTTAAATCTTGTTATGGATCAATGTCCGTGAATGTTAATTACTCACTCTTTCTAACTTATTTGATACGCTTTTCGTTTTAGTCCGTATGAAAAGATTGATAGTACTTTAACTTTCTCTTTTCACCCCAATGAAATGGTCAATATAACTACACAAATATTAGTGACTCGTTTTAGGTCACAAATATCAAAAGTTTTATTCTTTCTTTCTTTAATTCGCGATCACTCAAAGTGCACATCACATAAATTGAAATCGATGAGTATCATGTCTCGATTATAATATGACACGTGTCGCAAATGAGTGATCGACACATGGTACAATTTGGACGGATGGTTTATAAGAGAGGGGAAGTTGAGGTGCACGAGAAAGAATCAAAAGTCAACTGTTTATAAATTATAACAGCCCAGCTGTTTTGAGAACAACATCACACATGATACCTTTTTTCTCAACTCGATGTTCGATATTTGCACTAAAGTTTTGATTGTTTGGATTCGTATTGAGTAAAACTCATAAAAAAGGGAAGCGATTCCTAATAATATTATATCATACTCAAAGTTTGAACTTGAATCCTTTAAATTGAAGTAAAGAAATAATCATATTCATTCCACCACAATCTTTGTTATAAGTACATACGATTATTATAACCCTAATGAAACATACACAATAATCTTTACTATGAGTGAGTTTAACAAACACTTTTTTATTCATTTAGCTTGGGATATTTATATTGGAGGTCTGACTAATTAAGATTTAAGTCATTTAAAACCTATTAAAATGAAGAAAAAAAATGCTCCCCGTCAAGATTTTTTTTTTTTATATATATTCAGAACTCGAACTTGATCTCAAATCTTATTCATCCCACCCTTTTAAGAAAAAGTAAAAATTTCCCTAACTATTTTTTCCATTAGTAGCTAATTAGTTAAAATCAACTACTTTTTCACCCTTCACAGCTTATAACCCGTGATATCTAACTGGAATAATTTGAAAGGGTATACACAATAATTCAGAGAAGAGTTTATGTTTTGTGTACTAATAATTAATATAAATAATTTTTATATTTATATAACTAGATATCATAAATGTTATTGACAATAATAGACCGAGTAATAATACGTTATAATCGGTTAAATTATAGAGAACATATTATGGCTAGAGGTGGCTCTTTCACACTTATGAGCATTGATGTCCTCCCATAGATGAATTTTGTAAAACATTTTTAGTGTATGTAATTTTAATTATTTTGTGAAATCAAGTAGTATAAAATTTCTGTCTAATAACGTTGAAATTAGTCTTTATTATGTATTCTTTGGTGTCTATTTAAAAAAAAATTCCTCTTATAAAGTATTATACATGTCTGGTAAATCATTATAATTCCATTCGTGAACATTCTACAAAAACCATAAGTGTTAAACAAGTAAAATGTCTTAATTATATAAAAAAAAATTGTAAAAAATCTATGTAAATTTGCTCGTTGGAAATTCATCTTGACTCGAAATGAGAGCATGTTTAAAAGAGAATCTTAGTAGATCTAACTAACCTAGTAGATTATTGTACAAATCACGACAACTGCAATATCCAACATATAATATACGTAGATCTTATTCTTACATCGTGTGTGAAGGTAAGATAATCACTTCCTTTCACCTAAATATTTTTCCACATAAGTTAATTTTACTTTCTTCTCTATTTTGACTTTATTTTGTCCATATATTAAAAAGCTAGTGAACATATTTAATATCTCAAACTAACTTTATTAGGAAACATGTGAACATACCAAACATCACACCTCTCTTTTTTTAAATGTAATAAATTTAAAGCAATGAAATCCCTCCTCTATAAATCCCAGTAATTTTCAAGAAACAATAACCTCTCATTTATACATATTTTTGCATGGCCTAACCATTTTATAACTCAAAAAAAAAAGGTACAAAAATACCCAATATGGTAGTGGAAATGGAGGTGAATAATGGAGAAAATACTACTAATAATTGGGTACCAATTATGAAGAAATTACACATGAATGTTATTGGTGAAAAAATGAAAAAAATTCCAAAATTAACATGTAGAACAATTTGGAGAGTTGGTAAAGAAGATCCAAGAAGGGTAATTCACTCACTAAAAGTTGGAATTTCATTAACATTGGTTTCATTGTTGTATTTGATGGATCCATTGTTCAAAGGATTTGGAAGTAATGCTATTTGGGCTGTCATGACTGTGGTTGTTGTTCTCGAATTCACCGCAGGTAAATAACAATGTTTT
This sequence comes from Solanum tuberosum, assembly GCF_000226075.1. Lineage (NCBI taxonomy): Eukaryota > Viridiplantae > Streptophyta > Magnoliopsida > Solanales > Solanaceae > Solanum > Solanum tuberosum. The sequence goes on along the minus strand of NW_006239325.1, from coordinate 310,492 downwards.
TTTTTTTTTATACTATCAGTATAGTTTAACGTGTTATCACTAATTTTTTATCAACTCGTAAATATTCCTAAACGTCTAGATATGTAAGTCTTTTGAATAAATTTACTTGTAATCACGTTACACGTAACTTGATTATACAAGTATATATATTTTTATACTATCAGTATATAAAAGTTAAATTCGTATATTTTTTGTTTTAATAATAGGGGCAACATTGTGCAAAGGGCTAAATAGAGGATTGGGAACACTATTAGCAGGATCATTGGCATTTTTGATTGAATATGTTGCCACAAAAACTGGCCACGTATTTAGAGCTATATTTATTGGAGCTGCACTTTTTTTTATTGGTAAGATTTTATTTTATTAGTTGATGCAATAGAAGAATTTTTTTTTCAGAAATTAAAAAAAAAATGTTATTTCCAAGATTTCATCAGTTATTAGAATTAACAACACATAAAAAAAGAAGAAGGAAAAATTGATTCGTTTTGTTGAATTATATTCCATCTGTCTACTTTTAAGTGTCATGTTGCGTTTTCGAAAATCAATTTGACTAATTTTTAAAGTAAAATTCGATTACATTAATTCGATTACTTTAAACAAAAAATTTAGTTATTCAAAAAACTATACGAAAAGTACTATAAATTCCAATTTTTTACATATCAATATGATGAAAAAATAAATCGTAAAATGTTAGTCAAAGTTATTATCGTTTGACTCTAAAAAAAGAAAACTATGACAATTAAAAGTGGACGGAAATAGTATGATCATTTCATATTTTAGACATGACATATTTTTATTTACTTAATTGTACGTTTTTAACATGTCTCCACACGTGTTGGATCAAATTCTTTTTCATATAGTTCAAATACTGTAATTTTTTAAAAGAAAATAATTGTTGGTGACATGAATTTAAATGTAATTGTGTGATAATCTCATATAAAAGCTATTGGACAATTAGTTTAGTATTTAGGTAATTATCTTTTCGACATATTTGCTGTATTTTATTTATTTATTTATTTGATTTTCTATTTGACAGGTGCTACAGCGACGTACATGAGATTTATTCCTTACATAAAGAAAAACTATGATTATGGCGTGGTGATATTCCTCTTGACTTTTAATTTGATTACTGTATCAAGCTATCGTGTTGATAACGTATTAAAAATCGCGCACGAGCGTTTTTATACAATAGCTATTGGTTGTGGTGTTTGTCTCCTCATGAGCCTATTGATATTTCCAAATTGGTCAGGTGAAGACCTTCATAATTTCACTGCTGCTAAATTTGAAGGCTTAGCAAAGTCCATTGAAGGTAATTAAGACGGTATTTTGTAAATACGTAATTATCTTAAATATATTAACTATTTCTTTATTTTTTGATTGCATGGAAGAGACAATTTAATGATGGGATATTAGCTCTTTTGGTTTTTCAGTTATTGATAAATTTTTATTTCGGTTCTTGTGTTATCTCATTAAAACATATTTAATTAATTACAAATGTATGTTTTTAGTGTACTTTTATATTGGAATTATGTTATAATACTTGGGTTATATTTAGAACAATATTACAATGAAATATCGAGTAATTAATATATAATATAAGCTTAATATAACACACTCATAAAAGTGTACATTCTAACTAATTTAAGGTTAAATGTATTTAGTCAAACATCATAAGGATCGATCAAAATCATAATTATTTACCCATAGCCAAGAGATATATCAGAAGTGATTATTAATGATCTATTGTTTTATTTTTCGAATTTTGCTAATTCTACTTACTAAGAACATTCTATCTTCTATGCACTATCCTTTAGGTGATCTGATTATACAAAAATGTTCTTTTAAAATTCATCTCATATTCTACACTAGCATAGCTATACTATAAGTCACATAAACTATGTCTTAATTATTTGATCATGACTAATTATAGTACCCTTCGGTGTGGCCCAGTGGTTTGGGCTTGAGACTTCCATGTTGGAGATCTCAAGTTCGAAATCCCTTATCAGCGAAAGCAAGAGGTTTGTCTTCTGGGTCGAGCTCGTCGCATTAGGATTGCCTAGTGCGGGTTACCTCTTCTATGTAGTTTGCGAGCTATTACATAGGAGCGGGGATTTTTACCCTGTGCACACCCAAAGGGTAACGGTTGCGTTGTCATAATTTTTTATTATATATGTATAGTTTTATTTGATGCTACATAATTCAATTATACTATTATATACTGATGAATTATACTTTAAACTTATATATAAACTATATATGCAGCTTGTGTTAATGAGTATTTCAGTGATGAGGAACAACAAAAAACCAAAGAAAATTCTTCAGATTTGGAGGATCCTATTTACAATGGTTACAAAACTGTATTGGATTCAAAATCATTTGATGAGACCTTGGTAAGTTCTTGAATTTCCTCATCATAATTAAATACTATAATGTTTTATATTTGTCCTTAAACATTCCTTTATAATATGCATAACCTAATAACTCAAAAGAGCTAAAATTCAAAACCTATAAACTTCATGTCCTGAACCCACTGTCAGTATATGACCAAAAGTAAACAATTTTGCATAGTCATTATAAATTGTTTATTATATATATTTCTTATTTTGTCAGTGATTATAGACGAATATAAATTATTGTAAAATTCTGCATACGCCACTGTCAGTATATGACCAAAATTAAACAATTGAAATATGATTGGAGCAGGCATTATATGCAAGTTGGGAGCCAAGACATTCAAGACATTGTTATAGGTTTCCATGGCAACAATATGTTAAATTGGGAAATGTTCTACGCCATTTTGGATATACAATTGTTGCTCTTCATGGTTGTCTTCAAACTGAAATTCAGGTACATATGACTTAATTCTTTTCTTTAGTTGATTGATTCTATTATATGTTTATCTTTCTATTATTGTAGGCATAATACATAAACATGTCTTTAACTTGGCTTCAACTGACATCTGTACCCTCCAACTTTGGGTGCACACAAATAGACACTTAAACTTGTATAAAATTGAACAAGTAGACACACGCGTCCTACATGGCATAATACACGTAGGATGCCATGTAAAACACAAAATTGACATGCAGGATACCACATAAATGATTGTGTCTATTTGTTCAATTTTGTATAAATTTAAGTGTCTACTTGTGCACACCCAAAGTTAGAGGCATAGAATGTCAGTTGAAGTCAAGTTAAAGGGCACGTTTATGTATTATATATGCCATTATTTTATTAATCTATTTTTTTGCGCGAGGGGGAAGAGGAGAGTCTAGGACCTAGGATGCGTTTGGTACGAAAGAAAATGTTTACTTGAAAATACGTGATTTTCTTACTTATTTTCTGGTGTTGAACGAAACCTTTGGCTTACCCTAATTTTCCAGGGAATGAACCATCATTCAATGTATATTGATTGAGAATCTGTGTAGGATCATTATAACATAAGCAAAAAATTATTTCAAGAACATCGATCTATGTATAATCTAGACAAACTATGGGTTGAGGTGGGGGTGGGCGAGTTTGGTATGAAGAAAATATTTCTTACTTATTTTCTCGTATTTGATAAGTAAACAGTAAATTAAATATTATATCAAGACCATTTGTATATAATCTAGGTAAACACTATCTGAGTGAGGGTCAGGATAGGGTGGTCGAGATCAGGGGGTTGATAGGAAGGAAACAATTAATGTGGAATGTTACTTACGAAAACTTGTTATATAAAATGAATACATGAAGTTTGGTGATGATCATTATTTAAGTTTCATATATTGACTCATGTCCAAAAATTTTTAACTATAGTATGTTAGTTATTACTTTTATATCGTTTTGATTTACGTATAATTATGTCATAAGTGATCTGATTATGTAAATATTTTTTTATTCAGACTCCTCGATCGGTTCGAGCAATGTTCAAAGATCCATGCATAAGACTCTCAGGAGAAGTAGCAAAAGCTCTAAAGGAATTAGGAGATAGCATAAGATATCGTAGACATTGTTCACCAGAAATTCTATCTGATCATCTTCATGAAGCTTTACATGACCTCAACAAAGCAATAAAATCCCAACCAAAACTCTTCATTGGTTCAAAAAACAACACAAACAAGCTAACCCTAGCAACTGTCGTTTCTAAAGGACAGTCTGGTGCACTAAACTCTCGTAGGGTTTCCTTATCAAGTGTGAAGACAGACACGTCCGCGTTGCTTGATTGGAAATCCAAATTAAGAGGTGGTAGTAGTACTACTCATGAAAATTTAAAATTGAGGCCAACATTGAGTAAGATTGCTATAACAAGTCTTGAATTTTCAGAGGCATTGCCATTTGCTGCTTTTGCTTCTTTGTTAGTGGAAATTGTGGCAAGACTTGATCTTGTTATTGAAGAAGTTGAAGAATTGGGAAGAATTGCACATTTCAAAGAGTATAATGATGATGATGAACATCATGTTGTTGTGGAAATTGATAAAAAAAATTCAAAGCCTTTACCAAGTCAATTGCCAACTCAGGATTCAGGAGATTAATTAATTGCCATTAAAAAATATAATTTTCATGGTTGATCTATTGATTAGTGAAATGTACTAATTATTAAGATATATACTTGTATGATTGATGACTTATTTTTCTTATTTGGGTTGAAATGGTATTTTTCGATGTCACGTCATTAAAGAATGACCGCGATATATCACTTTTCGGCTTGAATGACCTTTTGAGTTAAATAATATGTTTTCATCTATCTTCAATAGTTATTAAGTTATGTTTAAATGAAACTCCAACTTATAGTGAAAAACAAATACTTTAGAAGTATTTTCATTTGCCAAAAATAACACTAACAAATTAATTCTAGTGATTGTTGTCTCTAGAGACAGTTCCGTGCACTTAGCTCTCGTAAGGATTTCCTTATCGAATCTTTGCTTGAGTGGAAATCCAAATTAAGGGGTATAGTAGTACTCATGGAAATTCCAAAAAGAATTATGAAAGGAAGTCATTGTGGCCAACATTGTGTAAGACTGCTATAACAAGTCTTAAATTTTCAAAATATTGCCATTTGCTAGTGGAAATTATGTCAAGCCTTGATCTTGTAGAAATCAATATGAATGTTTCATATGGAAATCAAAGCAAGGTTTGATCTAGTAGAAATCGATATGAATTTTTTTAATGAGGACCTCCGTAATGAATTGGGGAAGCATTACATATAGTTCCACCATTTTAAGACATATTTTCGCATTTACGAGCAAACCTTTAGGAATAAAGCGACTTTCTTGGTTTTTCGTATGTATTATCCCATTGATCTGACGCCTTAAAGCACCCAAAAAAAAAATCAGAAAAAACTTTATGAGGAACTTTGTAATGAGTTGGGGAAGCATTACGTATAGTCCCACCAATTTTAAAACATATTTTCGCATTTACGAGCTAACATTTAGGAATACCATGACTTTCTTTGTTTTCGTGCCATGGAACTGGTGCCTTGGAGCAACCAAAAGTTTTTTCTAAAATAACTTTATGAGGACCTCCGTAATGAGTTGGGAAAACATTACTTATAGTCCCACCATTTTTAAGGCATATTTTCGCATTTACAAGTCAACTTTTAGAAATTACGCGACTTTCTTGATTTTTCGTGTGCATTAACCAATGAATCTGGCGCCTTAGAGCACCCAAATTTTTTTTTTGGAAAAACTTCATGAGGACCTCCATGATGAGTTTGGGAAACATTACAGATAGTCCCACCATTTTAAGATATATTTTCGCATTTACGAGTCAACTCTTACGAATTATGCGACTTTCTTGATTTTCTTGTGTATTAGCCCATAGATCTAATACATTGGAGCACCTCAAAAATATTTTCTGAAAAAACTTCATGAGGACCTCCGTAATGAGTTGGGGAAGCTTTACGTATAGTCCCACAATTTTTAGGGCATATTTTCGCATTTACGAGCCAACTTTATGGAATTACGTGACTTTCTTAGTTTTTCGTGTGTATTAGCCCATGGATCTGGCGCCTTGGAGCACCCAACTTTTTTCCTTCTTCTGAAAAAGCTTTATGTGGACCTCCATAATGAATTAGGGAAGCTTTACGTATAGTCCCACCATTTTTTACAGAATATTTTCACATTACAAGCCAACTTTTAGGAATTACGCAACTTTCTTAATTTTTCATGTGTATTATCCCATGGATCTGGCGTCTTGGAGCATCCAATTTTTTCTTCTGAAAAAGCTTTATGAGGACCTCCGTAATGAATTGGGGAAACATTATGTTTAGTCCCACAATATTTATAGCATATATTTGTATTTACGTAGTCTTTAGATATTTGAACTTGGAACCACTAAGGGTTAAGTTGTAGTGGAATGGAGATAAGATGCTTTCATTCTTAATTAAATATTTCGTATTTAAGGTTTGATTATAAAAAATCTAAATTAATCGAAACTCCAATTCAAAGTCTGAATGGAAAAAAAAAGATGCTTTAAACTTGGGATCAATCATTTAAGCATCCTCTTGGGGACAACAAAAGTTAATTCATCTAACTTATAGAAGAGGGCATGTGGCAATATAGACTTGGTAATTTCATTGTCAAAAACAATGTGACGACAGTGATGGATCAAATGTATGATTGTTCATTTTTGGTTCTATTCATTTTATTTTTTTGGTCAAAAATTGAAAAATTATTTTATGATTGATAGCATATAGTGTATACTTCTAAGTCAAAATTTTGCATTTAATTATGTGTTGAAAGTATGTGGGCTACGACTCTTGGATTTTTTGTTAGGTCAACAGATAAGGCAATAGATTGAGACCTTGTATAATTATTGTACAACACAATTACATACTTGTACAAAAGAATTTTCATAAAGATTAGTGTGAAACTTTTATTATAATCAAGAATCTATCAGAAACAATCTTTTTATTCTCATAAAAAATAGGAGTAACGTATGTGTATACAATATACCCATCTTTTTCAGATCCATTTATAAAATTATACTGCGTATGTCGTTGTTGTTGTTCAGTAAAACTTTTCTTCCCATATTTAAAAGTTCTACATATTAATCATCAAGGAATTCATTAATTGTCCATTTTTCAGAGTTATACACTATAAACAAAATAACTTTTAGTAACAATAAATATACACACGGACAAAGAGTGCTAAAGCCTTATTAGTTAATTGTCATTGGACTTAATGTAGCTAAAAGATTTAGGGACATTTACAAAGAGTTATAATTGTCCATAAAAAATATTTAAAGCAATTAAACTATTGTCATTAATTAATCGTTGTTAAAAATCATTTTTAATATAGTGTTAATGAAATGTGAAAATGTATAAGAATACTTAAATGAAAAAAAAAAAATATGTAACTGCAATTCCTTCGGAATCAATAGTCAATCGTATTTTCGATAGGTGCAATTGACAGTTGAATCTAATTTTGACCATTATTTTTATATTCATAATTGTGTGAAAATATGGTTCCAAGTTGGTCAAAATAGTAGCGTTGAGTTTCTCAACCTCTTAACATTAGATCAATCAATTATATTTCTTGATTGGGTGGAGAAGAAATATAACTCAGCAATCAAGTGTCACTTTGATATAATGTACGTCATCAGTTCGAACCGTGCAAGCTTCAAGCATTTTTTATTTTTTCGTCCGATGTTCGATATTCACTTTGAAATTTGAATAATTGATCAAATTTTCGCCGAAAAGTTTCATTTGGGAAGGGAGAGATAATTTGTTTCTTATCGAAAATAATTTTATTCTAGTCCAAGACTCTTGAATCTGAGACCTCCGATTAAGAATGGAAGGAACCTTACTATATATTTCAACCAACAGTGGATATACCTTGCCCCAAGCAATATCACGGGACACTACTTCATCGAAATGTTTTTACTAATATTAAAAAAAAATGACACTTGATCTTATGATCATAGTTTTTTTTATTAATTTGTTTCCCCTACTTTTGAATGGCATAGCCACATATAGTCTAGAGTGGTCCATCGACACTCTTTGTCAAAATTTATATAAAAAATTGTATGAAATATGTCAGTAAAATATTATTTTCATATATGTATATTAAATTTTGGATATTCTTGATAAAATTTCTGATCTCGCATGTTGCAACAAATATATATATATTAGATAGTTGACCTTGTGAGAACATATGCTCAAATTGTCAACTCTAATCAAACAAATATTCTCTCTTTTAGTCACCTTTTTAAAATTGATTTCCTTTTTTTTTTCTTCCCAAGCAACTAGACTTGCCAAAAACTTCAACTTGATTTTTTTTTCTTTTAAAAAAGGAAAGGTATATTTTAAAGAAAAAAAGAATATTATTGTACCATGTTCTTTTTTTAAAAAATAAAATTAAAATACTTCATCCCAAGGAGTATAAAATGAGAGAAAGATTGATTGTTAAAGTTTTTGAGACTTTACACGTAAGAGTTCTGAAGATAAATTACAAGAGATATTTGTAAGGTCACTTTCTTCTATCTAAATTATAAAAGGTTATATTCGCCATTTTCTCCAGCAAACGACAAATCATGTTTATGTCGAACCTTATGATTAGGTCTGGGTTCTATTGAACCGAGCAAATCACTTCCGAGCCTAGCTTAATCAAGCTTATTATAATATCAAGTGGAATTGAATCAAATTTGAATTGAGTATAGACAAGCTTGTTTAGTATTGTACCGAGCTTACTAGAGTTAGTTACAACATCGAGTTGAGCTCACGATTCTCAACCCCCTAAAGATGATTTCTTTTCATGTATTCAAATATGAGTAGACAGAGTTACCCATATGCTTATTGCTGGTGAAATTTATTAAGATGCACACAAGTTAATTCACACAATAATAGTTATCAACAACAAAAAAAAGTATCTCATTTTTTTTTCAAAATTATTATCTCTTATTTCACTAATAAAGCGACCCGTTAAAACTTAAAAGTACATTTAAGAAGAACTTGTTCCAACTTCCATCTATAAGTCCAACATATTAATATTAGTAGGACCTAAATTTTACCTACTCAAATTCTCAACTACTAGTTTTCTTAAATATTTTCTGCATTTAATTGTCTGCAAATTAAAACTAACTCCTCATTGCCTCAATCATTTGGATATACAAAAAGATCATGTGCTTTTTTGCCTTAAATAGTTCGTAATTAATATAATTTTTTAATAATTCATCGTTAATCCATCGTTGATAAAAATTATTATATTTTTTGTTATTTAACTATAGAAATTGTCCGTCACTAATTATTATTATTATTATTATTATTATTGTTGTTGTGTCCTTTTTGATAGGCAAATACATTTTGCTATTAAATTCTTATATCCATTTATAGCCCAATATTTTATGTGTGTTTGGTTGGCAAAAGAATGTCTGCTGGCAAAGTCTTACTTGTGAATTGTCATTCTCAGTATTAATTAAAATATAATAATGTATTGATGAATTATTTAAATGATATGTAAAATATCATTTAAACAACACATATTCTTGCATCAAGCAAAAACAACACATAATTCGATACAGATTCAAAATTCAAAGATTATGAATTCGAATTTTGAAATTTTACTAAAATATATTTTGTTTATTAGTTTTGAAATTGAAAGTATTGATCGGCAATGACAGATTAAAATTTTGAAATATATGCATTTTGAATTTTAGCCCTGTTAAATTATTAAATTTTAACTTAATAATTAGTATATATTTAATCTAAAGTTATTGAGTTCTGTAAAATTTATCCATCACTAGTATTCATTTCTCGTTGACCAATTCAATTGTTTTTGTGTTTCGAACTCAAATCATGATTAAAATACTGATTATGTAAGATTCGAGCAGTAAAACTCAAGTTAAAAAGATAACTCACTATTATTGAATAAACGTTAGTTGTTTATGTGAGTGTTAACTTACCAACTTTATAATATATGTCACTTACCAACTTTATAATAAAAAGATAATTTACTGCTATAAACACTTTGCCCAATTAATTTACAAAATATACAAAAAAAAATAATTAATATATATATTATTTTATTTTTTTGGACCCCACAATTTTAGACAATATTTCATCAATTGGTTGACCAACTGATACACTATATGGACCCAATATTCCAAATTAGCAGAAATATTATTATTCTCTTCTTTTCAACAAAACTTTATCTACTTTCACTATCAAAGATTACATAAATTATTTATTACGAGGTTTTTTACTTTATTTTATTTTATTTTCAATTAAAAATAAATAATAGTAATCTTTAAATAAAGACCTTTGGTCTTTCTCTTTTACTATTTTTTCTATGAATAAGAAAATAATTAAATAGAAGTTATAAATCAGTATAAATATGAAATAATTGTATTTCTTTAATATATGTATCGAATAATTTTAATCAAATCTTGAACAAATAAAAAGAATTACGCACTATTTATTGCTCAATCCAAAAATATTTATCATGTGATATAAAATTTCATATTGTTGACTATCTAAATAATTAGCTCAGATTTGTCAAACAAAAATCTAGAACTATAGTGCCATATATATGGTTAGGACAAATATAGGTAAGCTAATTTTCCCTTGAAGTCTACATATTTAAAAGTTTTAAAAATTTATGGAGAGGGAAAAGAAACTACATATGTGGTCGATACAAAGGAAAATATTTTTCAATTTTTATATTTAATTGTAAATATTTTTTTAAAAAAAATCTCTAAAAAAATGAGTTCATTAAAAGCTAAGAAATAATTTCTCTTAGAAAACCAAATCTTCTTTATATATAATTAGCATTTCTCGTTCATTATCTCCTCTTAATTTTCAAAATCTACTCCCTAACTTCCGACTCCACCCTTCCCTCCAACCCCAATCTCTCAACCTCCAACCACCACTCCTTTCAAACTTATATTAGCAATAAAAGATTAGAGTACGATAAGTTTATGATATTTAATCAAATTTTTACGAATTACGCGATATTTCTGTGCGATTACTGCAATATCATAAAGCAACTCTTGAGTGTCGCGTGAAAACAGCGCGATTAATAGTGACGTATTGACGTAGTCAGAGATTTCACTAAACGAGTTCAAAATATGAAGAAAAAAAAACCCGAAGAAATTAAGGAGATTGGATCAACATGTATATATACATAAGAAAAAAAAATTAACCTCGAAGGTATTTTTTTTTATCGCCCCCACTTAGCTCCGCCCCTGAATCAGAGCACGGTCACATGACTTGGGGGGTAAAAGGGTCATAAGAGAGTATGGAAAGAGTCCAAATCCTAGTGGTGATAATATTCAACTTAGGCTTGACCTTTTTGGGAGGGTGTAAAAACAAAAACAAATAGTCAGACGCAGTAACCAAAAAACAACGATAAAGACAAAAGCAACCCATAAAATAAAGACAAAATATGCCCCTCGATACCCACTACGTTGACCCTACCCCCCTCCCTCCCCAACCACATTTTATTTTTTAAAATTTAGACCTAAAATTGTCCATTAACTATCATCGCAACGTTGGGATTGAGGGCTATCTCACTTGATGAGTTGAAGTGACGATGTTCGAAATCTTGTCAATATATAATGTAGCATTCTCTTCCCCTGTCCTGATATAGTTAACAAGGGCGAATGTAGTGTATTACTTACGGTTAATAGTGGAATTAAAAATTTAAATAAAGAAATTTGAAATATTACAAAGGGGCAGATATAGAGTATTACTAACGAGTAATGGTGAAGTTAAAATTTTTATTAAAGAATTCGATACAACAAAATAATTCAGATTCCACTTATAGCATTGCATCCCAATCTTAGGGATTTAGAAAACCTAGTTACTTTTGATTAAATATTGTATTATATTAAAGAAAATCTTATTTATTATGTAAAAACTTTAATTACGAACTCAATAACGCTAAGATAGATTATGTGTTTGATGACAATTTGATTTAGACGTTTAATTAACTTTAAATTATATTTTTATCTCTAGATTTGATTAGAAAAATTATTAATTGAGATTTGATTGTAAGGTCAAAATTCTTTTACCCTTAACCAAGTGTTTTGAGTTAATATTTTTCGATAAAGAATGTTTTAATTTTACATTAAGCTTATCCAATGAGGCTTCAAATTAATCGTGCTAGCAAATTTTAAATGTCAGAAGAATTTAAGTGAGAGAAAGAAACACCACTATTTTAATGTCGCTAATATCTTGCCTTTTTCATTCGTTATGTGCGTAATAATTATTATTTTATGGTAATTTTAGCTAGTTAAGTTCGGATGTATGAATTTTATAAATCTTTTCGTCTCATTCGTAGTCAGCAATTGAAAAATAATTATCACAATTTACGTAAAATATTTAACAACTACCTTTATTTTCTTTCAAATTCACATGTAATAATCAATTAGTGGAGTTAGTGTAATAAGATGCTGAAGATATAAATAATTGTAAAAAAAAAAAACATTCTTATCACTACATTATTAAAAACATTTTGTAGAGGTATGTGTCAAAGTTTTAAAAGATGATATGAACCGCAATCGTATTATAAAACTCATTTAGATGAAAGTCAAGTATTATCGCAGGTGGAATAAATAAGATTCTTTTATTTATATTTAAATTTTTTAGATTTGAATTTTAGATGTAAAAGAGGCTTTTATAGTAAATATTTTTCTTAATGAACTTCACGAGAAACACAGTATCAGACTAATCTAAATAAATACATCTTAATATAAATATCAAACATCTAGTGAAAAATTCAAGAAAAGAAATGAAACGTTCATACCCTTGATTCAAGTAAAATCATTACTAAAACAGTTTGAAAAAAAGAAAACAACACAAGTGATAAATGACTTACCCTTGCATTTTCATTTTCCCTTATATCAAAATCACTTTCTCGATGTCGATTCAAATTAGTCGAACATAGAAAATTCAAGTTAATCAAATCTTAATACAATTATCAAGCCCGTAATAAGAAACCAAAAAACATAGAAAAAGAAAGTCAAGTGATATATAGTACATTGTTGTTTCTCTTTAAGCATCACTTCTTCTTCATTTGTTCTTTATTTTTTTTCAAAACAAAACTTCATCAGCCCGCAAAAACATTACAAAAAAAAAACTCAAAACTCCATTTTCTCTCTCTATATCTATACATACATGTATAGTTGTTTCTCTCTCCATATATCATCACTTTCTCTCACAATAAATCCAGGAAACTCAGACAACTACACTCCCTTTCACTTCATCAAGCACACCCACTTTCTCTTTTTCACTGTTTTTTTTTTCTTTTGCTTTGTTTTTCTGCAAGTGTAGAGATATAAATTTTGTATATATAGGTGGGGTAGTGGAGGTGGGTGGGTGGGAAATGAATCGAATGTGATGGGAGGAGGATTTTCGCAGCTGTTTCCATGTCTTGACCCGGCGGTGAACCGGGGTGAACCGGAGGTGATCTTTACCGGAAGTGAACCGCTTGATGAAACACTTGGTCATTCCTTCTGCTATGTGAGGTCGTCAGCCCGGTTAGTTTCTCCGACCAATTCAGATCGATTTGTTTCACCTTCTCAGTCACTCCGGTTTGATGAACCGGGGAGGAACAGACTGACCGGTTCGGCGGAAACCGGATTCAGAGCGATTTCCGGTGCTTCTGTAAGTGCAAATACCTCGACTCCTAGAACTGTCCTCCAACTTGACAATATTTACGATGATGCCACTGGTAGTGATGGGAGTGTTGTGGGTTTTGCTTGTGGTGTAAAGGGTAGTGTTGTCAATGGGTTTGAAAGTACGTCGTCGTTTTGTGCTTTACCTCTTCAACCGGTTCCTCGCGGCGGCGAACCATCCGGTCCAATGGAAAGAGCGTTTTTTATGTCCGGTCCAATTGAGCGAGGTGCTCTATCTGGACCGCTAGACACTGCTGCTAGCTCCGATGGCGGCGGTGGAGTTCCCTTCTCAGCTCCATTAGGTGGAGCTTATGTAAAAAAGAGAAGGAAGAATGGCATTGCAGGAATTAGGAAGGCATTCTACCGGAGCTTCTCTGAGAAAAAGCGGCCTTGGGTGGTTCCGGTGAGAAACTTCATTGGGAGAAAGGAAATGACAGCTGCCGGAAACTGTACTCGTGATTCGGATGCAGGGAGTGATTCAAATGTTCAATGGGCATTGGGAAAAGCCGGTGAGGATCGTGTGCATGTGGTCGTATCGGAAGAGCATGGATGGCTCTTTGTTGGGATTTATGATGGTTTTAATGGCCCAGATGGACCTGAATTCTTGATGAGTCATCTGTACAAAGCAATGTACAAAGAATTAGAGGGTTTGTTTTGGGATAGTGAAGAAACTAGTAATCAGGAAGCAGAAAATGCAGGTTTAGAAAACGAAGTGATCACTGAGGACTCGAACGAACCAAATTCAAATCGAGAAGCTAACCCCACAAATAGGGGAGTTGAAGAAGGTGGAAATGAGGTTAATTTGGAACATCCAGATAAAGGGTCGGAAAAGAAGGTGACATTTCAATCAGGGGAAATAGTGGTTAGGAGGAGGAGATTGTGGGAATACTTAGCAGAAGCTGAGACAGAGGATGGTCTTGATCTTTCGGGTTCGGATAGATTTGCATTTTCAGTAGATGACGCGTTAAGTGTAAATAGTGCAGGTTCAGCAGTTAATAGGAGGTCGTTGTTGTTGTCGAAGTTGAAACACGGATTGTTAATTAAGCATAAAGAGAGTAAGAGGTTATTTCCATGGAAATTTGGATTGCAAGCTAAAGAGAAAGTTGAAGTAGGGGAGAATAGAGTAGAAGAAAGGACTAATAGAAGTGAACGGAGGCGTAAGGTGGGCCCGGTTGACCATGAGTTAGTTTTGAGAGCAATGTCAAGAGCTCTCGAATTCACTGAACTCGCATACTTGGATATGACAGATAAAGTTCTTGATCGGTATCCTGAGCTTGCATTAATGGGTTCATGTTTGTTGGTTGCTCTGATGAGAGATGAAGATGTGTATGTAATGAATGCGGGAGATAGTCGTGCTATTGTGGCACAGTACGAGCCTGAGGAGGTTAGTTGTAGTTCAGAATCAAGAGGTCCATGTAACAGTGAGTTGGCCGTTGAGGGCATTGTTGAAGAACCCATAGTTGCCGGCGATGAGGAAAGTAGGGTGATGAATGATATACCTATTCAAGCTGCTAAGCTGACTGCCTTGCAATTGTCTACCGATCACAGCACCAGCATTGAGGAAGTAAGAATCCTTTGTTTCTTTATTATTTGTCAATTGGTTGTTGCTGGTGCTTCATCCTTATTTGAAGTTTGATAATTTAGTAAGAACTAAGAAGTATAACGCTTTTTCCAAGTACTAAATAAATATTTTGCTCAGTAAAAGTTATTAAACTTCAAGCTGATCAATTAATGTAACTTAAAAGCTGTTTCATTTATCTACTGGCCCGAAACACAATTTCCCTTGTGCTCAATACTGGCTTAACTGGTTAACATCATTGAATGTAGTAGGTTAAGCAATTTCATTAGAATATCATTTCTAGATAGGAACCTTGAAGCAAAGAGATCTCAAAGTCAGTTTCCTGCTTTAGTTATATGCAAAGCTATTTCATATTGTTGTCTGCCCAAGTAAAGGACTTGTGGGAGGATAGCAAGTAGTCTGTCTGACATTTTTTCCCATCTGAGTTGAGGCTGGCAGAATAGCCAGTACTCTGATATTTTTTCCTATCCGCATTAAGACTCCTGCTCCTAATGTTAATATACTGTGAGTATGGTGAATTAACATGCTTTTTTAGGCTAGTTAAGCAATATGCTTGTGAACCTCCCTCTCAGCCAACCTGCGGTGGGTGGAAGGGCAGAGGAACTACTAAGATTTTATCATCACATCCTTTATTCGTATTCATCTTTTCCATGTCAGATGTGTAGTTTCTAGTTCTTATGATATTGATGATGAGATTAGTTGCATTAATTCCTTGGAGTGTTGTTGAAGGCTCATTTTGAGGCGCGCTTAAGGCTTGAAGTTAGGCAAAACCTAGGTTGTGCTTCAACTCGCTTCGATGTCGCTTTAGAGTAGGCACCAAGGTGCTAAGATGCGTGCCTCATCACACATGAGCTGTCTTCAAAAAGCAACACTAGACAGTAAATATACTCTATAATCTTATAGATAATTGTTTAAAATGTTATGAATGTACTCCCTTGGTCCAATTTTATGTTATGTTTGGGCGTTGAAGAAAGAAACGAAGATTTTTGAAACTTGTGGCCTAAATAAGCCATTGATACTTGTGACGATATATCATTTCCTTAAGGGTAAGTAAAATGAAAAATTTAAAGTTAAATTATTTCTAAATGAGTAAAGCAGGTAATTTGAATTACTCTTACTTTTCATAGTGAAATTTGTAACATATTTAATTGTCTATTGCTTGTTATATTTCTCCGTGTTTTTATTTTAATTAATCAGGTCCTTAGACAGTTTGTTTCTTGTTACAATCTCCAGGAAGTTACTAGAATTAAGAATGAACACCCAGATGACAGCAACTGCATTATTAATGATAGAGTGAAAGGCCGTCTAAAGGTCACTCGTGCTTTTGGAGCGGGCTTCCTTAAAAAGGTTTGTCATTTGCTTTTCTTTCTCCATCCTCATTTGCTATCCCTAAGATCTCCAGCTGTTGGATCAACTTGCACATTTACTTATTCAGGTACTTGTTTTATATTAAAAGTTAGCGGAAATTACATGGATAAGCAAACATATACTAGTTAATTAGCTAACATAGTTATAGTTTGAGTTAATTGCGACTCGTAGCCTCTTTTTAGCTATAATTACGTGCGCCTCTCTCCTCTCTTCCTCTCTCCTCTATCCTCTCTTATACATATACAAATACAAATTATATATATACATATACAATTATATGACTGATATACAAATACAATTCGCTTCTCTCCATTCTTTGCCCTCTTTCGCTCGCCTCTCTCCTCCCTCTCCTAATCTCGCTCGCCAGATATACAAATATACCAGTTACATATACATGTACAATTGGACATATATACAAAT
This sequence comes from Solanum tuberosum, assembly GCF_000226075.1. Taxonomy (NCBI): domain Eukaryota; kingdom Viridiplantae; phylum Streptophyta; class Magnoliopsida; order Solanales; family Solanaceae; genus Solanum; species Solanum tuberosum. The sequence goes on along the minus strand of NW_006239325.1, from coordinate 293,529 downwards.
ACAATTCACCTCTTTCCACTCTCTGCCCTCTCTCGCTCACCTCTCTCCTCCCTCTCCCAATCTCGCTCACCTCTCTCCTCCCTGTAACATGTAGCTATGAATTGTAATTAGCAAACTATAGCTATGGAGCTTAATTATTTGTTGTGGCTATTTGTGAAATTTCCCCTAGAAGTTGTGGCACCAGCAGGCCTTCTTTTGGTCTATTTCCATGTTGTGCTATTACATAGTTGATATGCCAGATATACTGGCCTGTATGTTTTTTCTGATTCGATTAAATTTATCTATGGATGTCTGGAAGATGGAATGAACAACTACTGTTTGTTTCCGCCTATAGTTACTCTGAACATGCAAAGTTTGCCAGACATCTACTTATTTGGGTGGCATCATGCTTTAAATAGTTAATGTGGTTTTTTGCATGTGCCGCTTGTAGACTTATATTCTGTTTTGACATGCTTGTTTCCAGTCAGCCTAATATTTTGAGATGTGCTGATGCAGCCTAAATTGAATGAGCCATTGCTAGAAATGTTTCGGAACGAGTATATTGGGGATGCTCCTTATCTGTCTTGTACGCCTTCGCTGCGACATCATAAACTGTGTCCTAGAGATCAGTTTTTGGTGCTCTCCTCTGATGGCTTATACCAATATTTGAGCAATCTGGAGGTTGTTTGTCATATTGAGAATTTCATGGAGAAATTTCCTGATGGGGATCCTGCTCAGCATCTGATTGAGGAGCTCTTATTCCGTGCAGCCAAGAAAGCTGGTACATTTTCTTTCTAGTCTTTCTGTGGGGAGTTAAGGGGATTAAAGTTACTGATGACTTTGGCTGCATACCCTGAGTTTTTTATGTGAAAAGTGTGTTTAATTATTCAAACTTGGTGTCATTTTTCTTTTATTTCTAATGTAGACCAATTTTGTATTTGGTACCTGAACATCTAGAAGCTGATGAATTAACTAGCAGTTTCCTTCTCATAAAAGCTGAAGCTTTATTTCTCAATCCCAAATTAGAGATAGGCTGTGTGAAGTCTTTGTATCTATGTTGGCCCATTTCATCATTCTGAATATCTTTTGTTCTATGATCGAAAAATTCCCTGCTTAAAAGAACATTAAAACTATCATATGCTGTTATCCTTCTCAAATATCACCTAACAATTGTTACTACGAAATAATTGTTCTACTAACATTACCATTTTCAAAAAAACAACAATTGTTACGATGAAATAATATCATCACTGCTAGTTTGTTTTTAGCAAACAACAATTATTTGAGTTTTAGATAAGCCATTTAAAAAAGTTATGGTAATAAAAGGTTAGAAAAGCTTTGTAAGCTGAACCATGAAGTAGAAATAGACTACTTGATGTTAAAGTTTGTGGATTTCCAATTATATAAGTTTGTATCTTCCCCAAAAGTCAATGTAGATGCAAATCAGAATAATAGTTTTAGTGCTGCAGGACTGAGATCTTTAAATAATTGGGAAGTCATGTGTTTCTAGTAATAGATACTTTTTTCCGAGGTTATATGTGGTGCTAGCACTGCAATGTTGTCTGTGCTACATACTTGGCTGCACCAATAAGTAGCTGAAGTTTTGAGCGCTATATTGCTGATTGTATTGGCTATGCTGAAGTTGAAGAAGTTTTGTGTACCTTCTTTTTCGGTCTCTTTAGGTTTGACAGACATCCCCTCCCTCCCACAAGCAACCGGTCTGATTAAAAAAACATTCCTTTTAAACAACTTGAGACAATTTCATTGTTCTACATACTGTGGCATCGTGTTTCTGTACCAGTTCATTTTGTGTCTTTGTGGTTTAGGTAAAACTATGATAACAAAATCTTTGATTTCATGTTTATCTTATACGGGCCTCTTTAAATGATTTGTTTCAGTTGAGGGCAGGCAAAACTACATGTTTATAACTGAAGGTTAATTATATCTGCAGGAATGGATTTACATGAATTACTGGACATCCCCCAAGGAGATCGTAGGAAGTACCACGATGATGTTACAGTTATGGTGGTATCTCTAGAAGGAAGAATTTGGAAGTCGTCTGGGAAGTACCTCTAATGTTACTCTTCCGGCGATCTATTCCATGTATAGTAATATGCAGCGCAATTTTGATCTCTTGCTCCGGTTATACCCTTGACTACAACCAGAACTAGTACTAGATATACGACAAGGCTCGTGAACGTAGAAGTTTTGTAGTTGGGATTGCTCAGAACTGCTCCTAGAAAAGAAAGAAACTGGATCTTTTCATTTAGTTTCTTCTTAGATTTTGCATAGTAGATCTTTTCATTCATTCAAGTTCGTTCTTTCTTTCTTTCTTTCTTTTTCCCCCTCCCATCTCATCTACCCTTTTAGAGCCAAACAAGTAATTTGTAATCTATAGGGTATAAATATTTATTTTGGAGGTGGATTTCCACCAATGTGGTTTACAGAGGAGAGAATTCTTGTTGAACCCTTGTGTAAAAAAGTCTTTACAGAATGGGGTAAAGGGAAAGGTACAAAATTTCTTTTTATGCTGATTGCAGTCTCTATGATAGACTTACTCGCATCTGGTGTTTATATCAAACTAATGAATGTAGATCATGTGTTTTAGTACATATATAATGATGGTTAAGTGATGTGTTTTCACTTAATATTTTATTAGTTCAGATTAAATTTGCTTAGTTGGGTGAAACAAGTCATTTATCGTTGTTTTATTGTGTGACCATTTCATTTAAAAGCTTTTATCAGAAAGAACACACTTTTATATAATTGTTATCTTAACACATCTTCACATGTGTGAGCTTGATTCTTTTCTCATGAGCCAAACACGAGAAAATTTATGATGAACATTTACTTGCTCCGATACAATTTTGAAGCTTGTGACCATCTCAACCTTACTCAGTGCAAAATTAAAAAGCACCTCATCAGGAAACAAGTCATTGTACTTCCTATCAAACAATTCCACTGTCTTAAAAAAGATACAACTTTTGGTGCAGCCAATGGAGGTTTCAAATAAACATCACCATATTTATTTCTTCAATACTAAAAAGAATTACATTACACTGAACAACTGCTTATATTCGTCCATTATCATTAGTGCAGCGTGAAACTAAGAAGAAAAAATGTGCCACATTTCGAAAAGGCTCACCGTGAAGGGCGTGAGGGATCTAGCAGTTCTCTAATGTGAGTTTCAACTTTCTTTCTAATCGAGGCATTTGGAAAACGGTCTACTACTTCAGCTGCAAACGAAAAGATCAGAGCTTTTCTGGCAGTTTCAGCATCAACACCCCGTGCCCTGAAGTAAAACAGTTGGTCCTCTTCGAGGTCACTGATTGCAGCCCCATGGGAACACTTGACATCATCAGCGATGATTTGGAGATTAGGTTTGACATTCACAGTTGCCCGAGGCTCCAAAAGGAGACTTCGTGTAAGTTGTCCTGCATCTGTCTGCTGCGCATATCTGCAACATCGTTTAAAATTACACACACAAATTTTAATCTTACAAACTAGATAAACAATAATCAAAACCATAGACAACATGTATGAACTCTCCCCTAAGTTTGCACTACATCTCTTATTGACAAACTTCCAATAGCTGGTGTCCCTCAACTGTGCTAATCATAGGTTTAGTTAGTATTTTTAAGAAAGCATCATGAAGTACCAGTGTCTGCTAAACATGGGCAGAATAAGAAGAAGAGTCTAGAAAAACGAGGGATTTGAGTACCATACCTAGCAAAAGACACCTCGTCAAGCAAGAGTTGACTAGACTCTAGAGACTACTAACTTGCACCTACGTCAAAGATGGAATATGTAACTTCTGTTCAACCTTGTACTATCTTAATAAGTTTCTTTAGTTTACTAGATTGCAGAACAATAAACCAAGAAATGACAAGATTATACCAGAGTGAGATAATAGTAAAAGGTATCTTTAATCGAAGTAACATTGGAACTCGTCCTAGAAAAAAGTTTCCCCATATGTATAGGACATTAGTTCTTATTTCTTAAGATTCGTAAATAATTTTAAAAGACATACACACGAGCAAACATGAACTGGAACAGACTATGGTGAGATCTAGAACAAGCCAATGAAACAATATGAGTACTTTTAAATGTTCAACACTGGTGATTTGCAGAACAACGAGCCGCTAAAATATACATCAAAGGTGAGACAGAATAACAATACCTATTGACTTGAACGTTTCCATCAAAAACAGCCTGTCCAGACGAATGGGCCACAATGCACTTATGGATCTGCTGAGAGACACCTCGTGGATGATCTAGGACTAATTTACTGTGCAGATCTTGTGTTTGATCCGAGATACACATATGAAACGTTGATAACTCAGTAACAGTGTCTGGACCAACCTGCTGGATGTGAATATTGTGCCTGCTTAACTTTCCACCAGTGCTTACTTCTATATGCTCGTATTTGCTAGTTGATTCCTGAAAATAATCAACTAGACCATGAAGCAAACTTAATCTGCCCAAAAGACAAATAAATAAAATAACTGAAAATATTACAGAAGTTCCTAACGAGTTGCTTAAAGCTACTAATAAGATCTATCTCCTGGAACAGAAAAAGTATACTCTTCCTTCACTAACTCTGCTCATGGTGTGAAAGGTAAAAATAAGCTACATACAATTAGAATCAAATAGAGAATAGACAGTAAGCAGGGAGTGGTATACATATTTCACAGCTCAAACAAAACTTGCTCTTAAAAAAGTTACAGTATCACCAAGACTAGATGAGCTAATTATCAAGGTCCATAACAGCATCATCTATATAATGACCACTTCTCATGGATGTTCTGTATAATGCATATATAGAAAGGAACACAAAGCCATGCGGAAACAACTTGGGTTTGATCCAAGAGTGAAGAAGGAATTGGTGCCATTTGATATTAATCTCTCAATAAGTATTTTCCTTTTCATGAAGTGCAGCCTGGTGGACTAAGTTCCTGCAAAATACATGGGGTGCGGGAAATGGCCGGACCACATCGCGTCTTATGTATGGAACCTCATTGCACTTCTGCAAGAGGTTGTTTCCCTGCTTGAACCCATGACCTCCTGGTTGCACAGTGATAACTTTTACCATTGTGCCAAGGCTCCCCTTCATAGTCCAAGCATTGTATTTACACAGTCCATATACCTCTTAACATGCATATTCTTTTCTAAGCGTTGTTTCCCTTCTTTTGTCTATAAGATTTCTTGGTGTAGAATGCTACTCAACCACTTAATGTAAGCTCTCTCCTTCTTTGTTTTTGTTGCTTTTTGGTGGCAGTTTGATAAAGCAAGGAACGAAGCTACATCCAAAAATGAACCCTGAAGAAGCTTGAGGAAAGCCTACAGAACCTTGAGGGTAAGGCTAAGGGGAAGAAGCACGTTGACAAAACCCAACAGGATAGATTAAGAAACTTGCAAAACCAGCTCAACTCAAAGACATTAAAATTAAACGGCCAAATCGAGAAACAACTTTCACTGCTTTCAGAGAGGACGAAGGGGCAGGAAGCAGCTTGTGCCGGTCTGCAACAGAAGGCTTACTTCAATCGAGTCATATTCAGGTTATTCACACGTGATGATTGAGCTTTGTTCTATGAACTGCAGATTAATATGGTAAGGCTTTGCATATTATTCTGATTTTACTTTTACTTTTGTTAAGGTTTCAGAGCTAGAGAACAAGATCAGCAATTGGAGTCTGAAAGCCTCAACAATAAGGTTCATTGAATTGGCTGATACCACTTTTGTTTGCAGAAACTTATACAAGTCATTTCAATATAGTGATATCTCAAAGAGCTCATTGGATATTAACATTGCTATTCTACAAGTCTATTTTTTTTTTGAAACTGGTAAGGTTGTACAAGTCTATTTGTTGTATGTACATAGAAGCAGGTAACGGATCTCAAGAATATGATGCAAGAGAGAGAGGAAGTGTTTGAGTTTCATTCTGACATCCTGCAATATAAAGTTCTCAAGCATATACAAGGTTGAAGTTTAGCATAGAATTACAAAGACCCTAAAGATGACGTGGTATTTCCTGGTTTCAGGTTGAGAAGCTTGAGGAAAACTTGAAACCAATCAGACAGAAAACAGAGGAGTGCATTCTACTACCACAGAAGATTTATTGCATTTTATATGCTGTAGTATTGACATTTCAAGAGTGAAATGTAACATCTTTTGTGTATTATGGACTTGACTTCTCCTATAAAATCCATGTGACATAGAGCAACCTATTTTGAGGAACTCCATTTTTTTTGAATCACCAGCCACCAGGCAAGTCAATGATCTAATTTGCTGAACTGAAGGGATTCTGCCCAACAACTTAGACGGAAGTGGTTATCAACAAATAGTAAAACCGAGAACAATGGAGTTTGCCAGCTTTAGTACATAACAGGCCTGAAGGGAGTCAAGAGGCCAGAAGGAAGCAGTTGTCTAGAAATGATGAAGTAGAGAACAATGCTTACAACTACCATCACTCCTCAGAGGCCATTGATTTGTAACAAAACAAGCAGAGAACCCGTTCTAGGTGTCGAGAGGGACAGCAAAAAAAGGAGCTGGTCAAGATAGAGAAGAGAAAACTAAGTAGCTAACTAGCATTCTGTTATCTTCACAACTCGACCAAATCATTCTATATCCCCTATATTTTTTATTTCTTCTTTTACAAGGTAAATAATTTTATTAAAATGAAAAAATGTTCCCTGATAAAGCAGTTGACCAAAACGTAGAGAATTTACGATCCCCAATCTTTTATATCATTGAGATATTCAGTTTATCACAAGTTTTCCACCAAAACTATAGGTGCATTGTATCAACTTAGAAATTCTAAGAACTCCTTGAACATTCTCTTATGTGAAAGCCTAGATTATTTTCTACTTTTCCTACATGAATAAACCATAGCGACCTGTATGTATTAATTAAAATTGTCTTTCATGATGAAGCAAAGCAAACAATAACGACTTTTTAGTTTAGATACTTGCATAAAACTACACAATAGATGAGATACTTATACTTAAATACTCGAACAATGCGTGCTATCAAGGTCATTTTTAGTTAAAAAAGAAGAGCAAGTTTACCTGCTGAACCCAAGTCCACTTGATATGTGCAGCATTGAAAGATTGATTTTGGATGTAAGAATGGCTCACCTTTGCTCCTTCCCCAACAACCACTTCCATAACGGAATTCGTCCAGTAACATTTATCCGTATCTCCACCTACATACTCTTCAACTATACTAATCTCACCTCCCTTCTCCACTAACACCAACACCCTCGGGTTCGAAAAAGGCAAAGCTTTTGACTCTTTATCACTACCTTCAGCAGAAATGTACCTTAATAGCAATGGATTCTCAACCTTACACCCTTCTGGCACATACACTAGTACTACATCAGGGGTACCTACACCATTAAGTAACCAAAACAAATCCCCTTTAAAACTAAACTCATATTCAGACACCCTTTTCATTATAGCCTCAGAATCTACCCTCAACAGACTACCTACATAAACCCCACTAGGAAATTCATTCAACTGAGACAAAGAATCCATTATATAACCATCAACAATTGTAAGTGTAGGCAAAAGGGTATCTACAGAAATATCCAAAGAACTCAAAGATGGAATCTTTGGAGGTTGAATTGGTTCAATTCTTGAATTCTTGATAAAAGAAGTGTCAGTGAATCTAAAAGGCTCATCTTTACGAGATGGCCAAGGGGTTGACAAAAGGGTGTCTGAGGAACTGATTCTTAACTTCTGAAGTGGTGTAGAAGAGGTAGAAGGTAATGAATCTTCAAGAGTTTCAGCTATTTGGAGGACATATGGATCAGAAAGAGCTGAAATTGGAGTGAATTTAGGGGTAGTAAAGACACTAAATTTGGGATTTTTTTGGGTGATTCTTCTTGTTTTTGATAAAGAAGTTGATGATGCAGAAGGGTTTGTAGAGAAAGTCGGTGAAAGAGCCGAAAGTGCCATTGAAATTGGCGGTCTCTGTTAGATTTCAAGAAAAGAGTTTTTTCCAGCACTGATGAAGGTGAAACAGAGGAAGAAGAAGATTTGGTGGCACTGATGAAAATAATTATTGGGCTTGAGGTTAATTTGGGGTTTTTTTTTTGTCTCAACTAAATTGGGCCTATTCCGGGTCGGGTCACTCCATCGAAAGTCTCTTCGATTTTGAAATTCGGTGAATAACATTGTATGGATTACCCAGAAGGGTGACTGAGTTAGTTGATCAATCAAATGGGAAGTCTTGTTTCTGTTTGAACTTAATTGGGCCTATTACGGGTTGAATCACTCCATTGAAGGTTCCTACTATTTATGTCACTCGGTGAATAACATTATATGAACTATCAGAAAGATTGATCAAGTGATCAATTAAATGGGAAGTGTTAGGTTTCAAACGCACAACATGTTTTCTCGATCGAGTTTATTGCACATGTTTACCTAGATCTTACATGCTCTTTGATTGATTTTATAATCACATGAGGTTTATCTCGTGTGATTTAATTTTCATGTGAGATTTGAGGCCATTTTATTCAAGTGTAAATTAGCTTATGCATACTCAAAATATAGCGATTGGATTTTTGAAAATCTTGCATAAAGTAAAAGACTATGAAAGAAAAATCTGAAAAAATAACAAGTGCATTATTATCTACTTCCTTGTGGGAACCATATAACACATGAAATAATTGAGGGATATATATAATAGATGTTTTATTTCTATGATTTTTTATATGTTTATTTTTTTTATATTTTAAATTCTTTATAAAAATAATTCTTGCTCACGCTATCAATTTTGCATATTTAATATCACAAAATTCAGAGAATAATTTTTGTTATGTTATAATCACCTTTATTTTATAATAAAAATTGCAATATTCAATTTTTTTAATATTATATTCTTACTATTGCACATTCTTATACATCTTTAATTTAAATTATTCATTTTTTTCATGTCTCACCTTGTTTTAAATTAAACTATAAAAGAAGTCTGAAAAGCGTTTAAATCTGGATTACTTGAATGGTAAATAAATGTTGCTTCATATTTTAATTCTTTAAAAACAATGCTTATTTTTATTTGTTTATTTTAAAAAAAGTTAAAGACAAGAAAATATTCTTAACTTGCAAACTACAATTTTTTTGTGCTTGCCTTGTCAAGTTATATAAATTGTCATTTAAAAGTGTTTATAACGTTTGTCAAGTACCTACACCCTTGTTAACCCGTTCATACAGGAGACATATATATGTTGAAGGAAAAATAGGAAAACAATGTAATTTTATCACATTGACTATATATCTATGTTACATCATTCTATTTATGGGTACATATTAGACATCAAATGCAGGTGCACGCAAGGAGCATCAAGCTTTTTGTTAAATTTTTAACACATGGTAATGAATTAAGAAGAAATGTCCACTTCACCTATTCAACATGGATATGTCAAGATAAATGAAGAATTAGTGTAACATAATCAACTATTAAAGTATTAATTATTACTAATCTTTGATTAATTGTTGCTCAAACTATCTAATGTGAATTTAACTGTTGCAACTTTATATAAATTAAATGTAAATCATGAACTCCAAAACAGAGTTTTTTCCACTAAGTTTTGCACTTTGGTTACCACAAAAAAAGTGTGAATAAGCACTTTTAGGACATGCTTTTTTAAAACACAATGGGCCATAACACTTGACATCATTGATAATTAAACATAGTCAAAAGTGTTTTTGTCTATAGACAAAAAGTATTTTGATATTTCTAAGTTTAATTAGTGATAAAAAATTACTAGTTATCTAATGCTACAGGAGGATGAAGATAGCAAGTATATGATGGTATACAACAAATATCTAATAAAATAGTCGAGGTGGTCTAGAGGATATCTACAAACCTGATAGCAGCGAATGATAGCATACATCTAGTGAAATAATTAAAGTACACTAAACTAACTCGACAACAAATATCTAATAAAATAGTTGAGGTGATCTACGAGGTAGCCAGGTACATGCAGTCTTTAGCATATGTGTTGATGAACGATAGCATATATCTGGTGGCATAGTCAATGATGCACGAAAGTTGGCCCGGTAGCAATTACCTAGCCAAATAATCATAATGGCCAAGCATGTATCCGCAATCTCGATATATGTGCTGGTGGACAATAACATATATCTAGTGAATCGGTCGAGGTGCCTACGAGTTGGTCGGGTGGACGATAGCAGATACCTAGTGAACTATGCAAGAGGTCTAGCAGGTATGGTAGGCATGATACTTCATTTGTGGACAATATCAGATTTCTAGTGATCAAATAGTTGAGGTGCACATGTATGATAGACCCGATACTTGATTGGCGGACAATATTAGATATCTAGTGAAATAGTCGAGGTACACTCAATCCAATTCCTTGCCTACAAATAGGTGTGAACTGATTTTTAGTTTTGGTGGGGTCATTCTTGATGGAATTTTGTTGTAACCTTTCGGTCTTCATATTCTTTAGACTTATAAAAATTCTCCATAACCTATAAAACCCCATAAATAATCTTTTTTTTATTCTTCATATAAACTCCAAAATTAATAAGTATAGTGCATAGTAAAATACTCTTAATATTCATCAAATTTTACCACTTAAATTTTTTTCACAATTTTCTTGTGTCATTTCAAGGTTTTAATTTTTAATTCTTAGTATTAGTAAAATTAATGGTCACCAATTTCCAAGATTTTTTTTTTGAAAACTTTCTTATGTCATTTTAATGTATTTTTTTCTCCAAGAATATGATTTATCACAATTCTTGAATTTAGTGTAGCTAAAAGTTTCTATTTTTGGATATTTCACATTTTCAATAGGTACAAAGGCACTTAGTTAAGTGGACACTAAGATTACATTTTTGGATCGCGTTATTTGAATTTCTGGCTCCACCACTGACTGTATTATAGTAGTTAGTTTCCGATATTTTCTTGAGGAAATTAGATCATGGCAGGGGCAACATTGCCTCCGGGTTTTCGATTTCATCCAACTGATGATGAATTAGTTGGATATTACTTGAAGAGGAAAACTGATGGACTTGAAATTGAAATGGAAGTTATTCCAGAAATAGACTTGTACAAATTTGATCCATGGGAACTTCCAGGTATATACATTTTTTATATATATATATATATATATATATATATATATATATATATATATATATATATATATATATATATATATATATATATATATATATATATATATATATATATATATATATATATATATATATATATATATATATATATATATATATATATATATATATATATATATATATATATATATATATATATATATATATATATATATATATATATATATATATATATATATATATATATATATATATATATATATATATATATATATATATATATATATATATATATATATATATATATATATATATATATATATATATATATATATATATATATATATATATATATATATATATATATATATATATATATATATATATATATATATATATATATATATATATATATATATATATATATATATATATATATATATATATATATATATATATATATATATATATATATATATATATATATATATATATATATATATATATATATATATATATTACATTTTTTGTATATATATATATATATATATATATACATATTCATTTTTCTTGGTTCACGTGTATAGTAAAATGGATTTCACTTTTATATACACTGACGATATAATAATTTTAACTTGTTGTAACAAGTAACTTGCCTTATTTTCCAGTCAGGAATCTCACTCTAGTAGTTTTAGTTGTTTTTCACTTATATATATCTGTGTTTCGTGTTGAAAATACTAAGTTCAGTTGGACCTACAGAACATAGGCGCTCCATCCGCCTATATGACAAAATGTCCTTAAAAATTGTTTATTTGAAATCGGGACTTGGGATATTTAGTAGTTTTAACTTATATATATCTATGTTTCGTGTAAAAAATACTACATTCAGTTGAACCCCTCTGATATCATGTCATGCAGATAAATCGTTCCTGCCAAATCGCGATATGGAGTGGTTCTTCTTCTGTCCTCGAGACAAGAAGTACTCGAATGGCTCACGAGCCAATCGAGCCACTAAGGCTGGATACTGGAAAGCAACTATTCGACTCCTATAACTTCTCCTTATGAATCTACAAACCTTAGGATGCCACATGATCATATGATTCTTGACTCTTCAATGGTATTGAAATGTTCCTTTTTGTCCCTCCTCTGTATTTAACTCTGTTTCTTTTGAACTTCGTTATGATTCTGGTGGCTTCCTTCGTGTAGCAATTTCCTGGAGATGGAACTTATCTGCACTATGAGTTCCCAAACGTGGCATCGTGGCAACCGAATGATCGAATTGAGGTCACATCAAGCTCAACTTCCCTGAGTTTAAGAGGGGAAGTTGAACTTTCGGGTGATCTTAGTAGCTTTGGTTGTGTATCTCCCTACTCGATTCATGGAAGCTACACGGGGCTTTACGATAATAGTGTTATGTCATATGAAGGTTGTGACCAAAAGAATTCATTCGAAAAAAACTGGTAAATGAAAGGGAAAGACTAATGTAAGCCCTTTTCTGTTTATAACTGCAGGAAATGAAGGTTGGGATCAAGCTAATTTGGGAGATGTAAACGGTTTATGGTCAGACGAAGATAACTTTCAGTAACTGAATCAACGTGATTCAGTACTCTAATGTTATCTGAGACGACAGGTTTTTTATGTTCGTCTCAGAGACATTGGATTACAGCACCTTGAGTATAGTTTCCCCGAGTTCAATTCTAGTACGTTCTACATTGTTGTCGTTGAAGTATGAGAAAACTAGCGATGATCCTACTTAACGATCACACGATTCTCTTTATGATCATGTTCAATGTATGGAATACCAAGCATCAAATGTAGCCAAAAAGTTGGTGGTTAGCTATTGAATAGTTCAAAACTACGTTGTTCAAACTCTTCAAAAATGTCGACTAATGTGTGTCAGATCCTCCAAAAATAGCGTATTTTTTGTTGTATTTTTTAAGCGTTTGAGCAACATAGGTTCAAAATCTCATAATCAGTCATTCTTGTAGAGTTGTAGTACTTAGTCACGGCTTCAACGCAGGCACCCAACATTGGGTGGGAAACCAAAAAAAACCTCACCTACTATAATGAATTCAGTGCTAAAAACCTTATAGGTCGAGTCCATCAAATTAAAATCATGAATTTGCTTTTGCAACCAAACTCAATGCTTTCCACACAAAACATAGATATATATGTGCGAAAACTAACTTAAATTTTCACGAAATATTCAATTCTTGAACTTGAAGGGAAGCCCTGGAGTAACAATAAAATAATCTCCATGTTACCTATAGGTCATAAGTTCAAGTGTTGGAATCATCCGAAAAAACTAGCATCAATCCATTATCCTTCTCCTAATCCTGCATCAACACGGGATGCTTCATGCACTGAGTTCCCATTTTATTAAAGTGTAATCCCATTATACCTCAAAAGATGTTCAACACCAATAAAGAAGTATACAAAAATTAACACCATAAAATAAAAGGGAGAATCAACAATTTGCTGCTTTGATTATATATTCTCTTTGTAAACAATGTAAGAAAATGACTTTATAAAAAGAGACACTAATAAAAGTTTAGAAAAGGGTAACTAAAAAGCTCAAAATCCATTAACACTAGAAAGAGAGAATAAATATTCATTTGAAAATTTAACTTCTATAATAATTATATAAAATATTTTTTCATGACAAGATATTATCTGATTGATAACTACAGTTAATTGTCCATAGAAGTAAGACTCCAATGGTCTAAAAAATATATGACAGGTTACCTAGTATAACAAGTTAAAATATATCAATAGTGTAATTTTTTTACATCCCTAATTGTGGAGCTAAGAAAACGCAAGGGGTTCATACATAAAATCGAAGCCATGAATATGTAAAGTTTATGGATTTTGAAATTTGACACTGAACCTATAGCTTGTTTTAGTTACTTTCACGATTAAATATTTATATGTAGTTGTAAATATGGTATCTGAGCTTAACTCCACCCTAAAAGTTAGCTCATAAATGAGGATGACTCATTCTTCAACCAACATGGCTCTAACAACATTTAATGCATTTTTTCTAATATAAATATAAGGTCTAAATGAAAGGCTACTTTATTTGTTCAAACCCCTACATAATATTGTGGCTCCATCTATGTATACATAATACACGTTGAATTCTCTTGATTTCTTCATGTATATACTTCATATTTTGAATTGCTTTTTGAAAATAATTGATTTTGCCACTGCCTTCCACCCCTCTATTATAAGTTCAACAATACGTTAAATTTTTTATACTGTCAATATATATAAATCAACTTCATATTCCTCTCTCCCACCCTCTATTATAAGTTCAACAATAACACCATTGGTAGAAGGGAATCAAAGTAGTGTGTTGGTCCTTTATCATTGACAAATTATATAATTATAAATAAGCTAAGATCTTCTTTATGTACTTTTTCTTTCTATTATTCTTTTTATTTCCTCTTTTTGGCCTGTGCTTTTAGTTTAAAGTTATGGTCCACTTTATCTTATTGAAAATTATATAGTAGATTGAAAGTGACCACTGTATTAAACAGAATGTTGAATCATTTGTGATACTCATCACAGTGCAAATTTAATTTAACTCATACCATATGCGACATTTTTATGGGACTCGTGCAAAGCACGTGCCCAGAACTAGTATAGTATAAATAGAGGTAAATCTAAAATCTATAATTCAGAAAAATCATGATCTTATTGTATGTATATATTTCAAAAATTCGTTTTACAAATTTATTCTTGATATGACTAACGGTCTCACAAACCTTTTTGTCCGCTTAAAGTGCAGTCTGCCTGCTAAAGATCATAAGGTCCAAAGGGTTTAATTGCCCAATTACGGTTTCCTCCCAAAATTGTGTTTAGGAGTGTTCATTGTTCACGGTTTGGATAAAAACCAATTCAAATCGAAAAATCGAATCAAACCGATAAAATAAATCGATTTTATTTGGGTTTGGTTTGATTTGGTTTTAGATTTTTGAAAATCGATAGTATTTGATTTGGTTATGGTTTTACTCGAAAAAATCGAAGAAATAACTTAACCGAATCAATAAATTATATACATATATTTTATTAATATACATACTTAATATATTATTTTTATAAACAATTTTAAATATCTTATATATGTTTTCATTAAAATTTCTTTATAATTTACTTATTGAAAGCAAAAATGCCTAAGGTGAAAATATTTATCTTATTGATTTCATATACATGAGTATCTATAACAATTCTTTGTGGGACTGAAAATGTTATTGTCTCTTTCTTTTAGGACAAAATGGTGAATTTTAAAGCTTTATTCATAGTAAATTCAGTGATCGAAAGTTTAGTAATTTCAGTCATTCTAACTATTTTTCGTTTTGAATGGATTGTTGTCACTTTTTTCACATTTTGAATGAATTGTTTCTTTTATTTTTGTGTATGGTTCATAACCGAATAACCGAGCCAAACCAAACCAAACCGAAACCGATAACCACCAAACCGATAAATGTATATTATATTTGGTTTGATTTGATTTTGATAATTTTAAAACCGATTAAATTGGTTTGATTTTGATTTTGATTTTAACCAATAACCGATCCAAACCAATCCGTGAATAACCCTAATTGTGTTATAGATGTCGAGCTAGAAATAGGCATTAGACACCCTCCATTTTTTACTGAGAACCCTTAATATATTGAGAAAAGGTATTCATCTTGCTAGAAAGACTCAAAAAAATAAAAATCAAATGATATTTTGGTACGCTTACACGTATTTTAGTTTGAAATCACATGATCTAAATGTTTTTTTCTTCTTAAATTTTGTGTCTTGATCAAAACAAAACACATAAAAATGAAAAAAAGGAGAGTAATACTTGCCAACAATTTACAACCTTACGAATGTAACTATCAAAATATGATAAAATTAAATATACAATAATAAGAAGATTCGATATCAAATATTTATATATTTAATGACTTTCTAATACATATAAAAGATCTAAACCAAAGTTATTAATTTATGTGAATCCATAGCTTCTAAGGTAGGTCTATCCCATATCCCTACATTAACTTTTCTTCGATGTGCCAGCCTGATGAGTACAAAACATTTCAATACCCAAAAAATAGAGACTTAAAAACCTACCATTTACTTACTTTAGCAGAAATGTTTGGCCTAAAGCCAAAATTTAGAAAAGAGAGTTATATTTATTTGGAATTTTTAATATATTTTATTTTCATAAATACTAAAAAAATATTGTAATTGATTATAATTTAATAATTAATTTTTCTTTTTCAATTGATCATATTACATTTCTTGCAATATTTTGTAAGAAGAGAATAAACATATATAAATTATTGTACACTATATAACAATACAAATGTTTAAATCTCTTTTATTGATTATAATTTTGAAAACTTTTTCAATAAAATCAATTGTTACATAAACTATCAAAATTATTCTAAAAGTGTTTAAAATAAAATTAAGGTACTTATATAATATTTCGTAATACTTTTAATTACAAAAAAAAAAAATATTATAGTGATTGTTACCTTAGAAGACATCCAAAATTAAGACAATATATTTTAATTTTTTTTTTAATGACAAGAGAAACCTGCAGCCGCTATCCTTTGGGTACGCTCATGGTAAAACCTCTACCCTTATGCAATAGCTCGCACACCACACAAGAGAGGCAACCAAAAGGCAAACCCCTTGCTTTCACTGGCAAGAGGTTTTGAACTTGTGATCTCCAACATAGAAGTCTCAAACCACACAAGAGACGAGCTAGACCGAGAAGGCAAATCCCTTTGAACTTGTGACCACCAACATAAAAGTCTCAAGCCCAAACCACTGGGCCACCCCCAAAGGTTATTTGTTAATTTAATTAGTTTGAATTTGAAATGTTTAATAAAACATCTGAAAGAATTGAAGACAATCTTACACGGACAATATTAAAACTATTAAAACATGATTGATTCAAATTGAAGTGAATTAGATAGATTAGGAAATAAAAAGTAATTGTAAATTTAATTGTCTTCAATCTTTAATTATAATTATATCAATAATAAAATTTCAAAAATATGTGCATAATAATTAGTAAGAGACTGTGATTCGTGGGTAAGAGATTAGCAACAAACTATAAGAGAATTTCAATTAATAGTAACAATAAATGCATAATTTCTTTTTTATATTCTACTTAGGTATTTTGTTTCTTCCAAGTGTTAATACAGTGCTTCTTACAATGGCCTTCATCAGATCTGGTGTTCTCTTTTATGTATGCATCTCCTTCATCTTTTGTCTGCTCAGTTCTTTTGTTTTTTTGGGGGGGCTTAGGGTTGAGCCGCGACGGGAGACAAGAGCTGAGCATTTCCATTGACATGACAAAGAAGTTACTTATAATTCTACAGCAAATTACGTATTCAAACATGGTACAAAATGAATTTGATTCGAGCAAGGGCGGGAGGAAAGGACATGATATTCGTTTTCATTTGAATGCTGAAAGTCTGGACTCAAAATCGACCTGCCCGAATATCTCTGTCAATATGTTCTGCATTGAGGGTTCCTGGCAGTTCTCGAAAATCTTCATTGAATACAGAATATGCACTGCAAAGGACGACAAAAATTTGAGGGTCACCATATTTAGCAAAAATCACATACTATTTTTATGTGCTTCAGTAGTTGAAGTTGGAAATCCAAAACAAGAACACCAGACTCTGTAAGCATGTCAATACGCGGATGAAGACGCACTTAAAGTGTGTTTTTTTTTTGTTGGGGGGGGGGGGGGGGGGG
>NW_006239325.1:254596-275400 GCF_000226075.1 Solanum tuberosum | reverse complement strand
GCGGTGTGTGGGTGGGGGGAGACAGTATAGACTATCAATTGAGGCAACCAAATTTATAACGCAGTAAATGAGCGTCCAAGTGGTTTCGAAGAAATCCATCTTCTCATCACAGATTAAGAAAGAGAAATTACACTCGCACAACAGAAAAGTATATCAACTTGGAGGTTTAAAAGTAAACGACAGGAATAATGACTTTCGTATCTAAAGGTTCATATATCTACAAAATCACGTACCTAAGTTCTCCCTGCTTCCGGTGTCCAAGATTATAAAAGATGAGGCCAAACCCAGTCGCCAGTAACTGCATTAAGTTAAGAAAAGGATTAATAGTACTCCGATGTTCTTTTTCCAAGACCATACAGGAATTCTGCTTTCTCAAATTGAGAAAAAGTAGCAATTTGTTGACTGTTTTAGTAGTTCATACATAAGAGGCCATAGCTCTTAGTTAGTTAATTCTAAGATTTCCCAGCACACGTGTACATGCAGCAGGTAGTTAGCTGTTCAATAATTCATAAATGTAGGTGAGTATAAGAGTAGACATATACACCGTAAAGTACACGTTAATCCTTTTATGTATCAAATATGTTTAATCATTTCTAACTCCTCATATATCGATTCTGGATAATTCCAAAGCTAGTTTCAAGGTGATATAAGCAGCAATAAATAGCACAATTAATGTGACATTATCTTTCATGCAAACTTGAGTGCTTATTGAGGAATAGAAGTATCAGTTTCAGTAAAATGTCATTAGTTTTCCCGGCTTTAATCAAAGCACAAAGAAGCCAGCATCAGACAGAATCCGCAAAACGACAGTTCAGTCTATTGAAAGCTTACAGAAACACAGAAAGTGACTCATAAGAAGCTATTAGTAAGTCCGAGACTTTTTTTCTTTTTTTAATTTGGTAAACCCCATCCCAGAACTCCCTCCTCCTAGACGCCACCAGTGGCATTTTCCACTTCCCCCTTGGTGACCAAAACTCACATCTCTTGGTTGGAAGTGACGGATCAACCACTAAAGCAATCCTCTCTTATCAGTCTGCGACACTAAGGCAATTGGCAGCTACTAATCCACATATATTTTTGAGAAAGAATATAAAGTAGGATCTTCCCCAATATACTTGGTACAAAAATCCAAACACTGAAAACAAAGTAGGATCTTCCCCAGTATATTTTTGTTAAAATCCTTCATGCTATCTAACTATTTAGAGCCCAACGTATGCTCCTAAGCATATATACATTCAGTCAACATTGTGGGATACTGTTCCAAAAAATTACTGAATCATAACACAAATAAATCTGCCATATATGTCACAGCAAATGATTGACAAAATGGCTGAACTTACAAATAAAGGTGCAACCTCATATCTCCGCGCAATAGAGGCTAGAATGAACCAAGTCATGATAATAGCCCAAACCTTTGGACTGATGGAGAAAATTACCATCAAGAGCATATCTACAAACAAGTGAAAAGAGAATAGAACAGGTGAAGAGGAATAAGAAGATAGTTTTACGTTAACGATAAAAGAAATGAAAACAACTAGTCAGAGCTTCACCAGGAAATTTCAGTTTATCACGTAGCAGATAAAAAAGCTTCCTCTTCCACTTACTAGTTGATGGGGGTAACTGAAACCTCTGTTTATAGAAATGGGAATAATAGAACTTGTAAATCATTGCAAAATGAAAAAAAAGAAAGTGTGCACATCGGAGCTGGATTCAATTTCCAAAACAGACAACAACTGAATTTCCTATACATTTTGCGACATTTAATTTCCACTCACCAGTTCATCATCATCGTCATCCTCAAATTCATCACGAAAATGCCTAGGAGGTGGCTTTGGTTTGACAGCAACTATTAATGAATCTACAAAAAAAGAATTTCAACCTTGTTATATAGAAAAAGAAGTTCCATTAATTATGATCTAATAAAATAGCAATGAAAATGTGAAAGTGGAACAGCATCCAGGAACATATAATCAAGAAAATAACTTAGTAGTGAAGCAAAGAAATGTGCGCAGAATAGCCAAAAATGACTTGTGGGATTAGCACTCTTAACAATTGTAACCACAGAAACAGTTTTCCGTTGTCTGATCAAGATTTTCGGAACAGCGCCACTAAAGGAAGACTCAGAAACAAACAGAGCCTTCGAACTGGTCTATTTTTTACAACTTCTTTGGAAGAACATATGACCAATTTGTTTCCTTTTAGGCTAGAAATTTCCATAGCATTATGTCTGCTATGGAAATGTGAAAGTGGAACAGTATCCAGGAACAAACAATCAAGCAAATAACTCAATTATGAAGCAAAGAAATGTATGCAGAATCAATATGCAACAGAACAGATAGTTTGTTAATAATCATCAAACTTGTACATGTGTGCATGTCCTACTCATTCCAACTGCAAGAAGAAAAAGAGATCAAACAAAATGATACCTCTATATATACACATATATAAAATCTGTTGCATAGTGCACCAAATGTGAGCAACCAAGGAGAAAGCTAAGGAAAATAGTAAGACGACCAACTAAAAACAACAACATTCTAACAGTGAATAGGAGATTCAGACAGAAAAGTAGCATGAGGCACCCAAAATCCCCACACAAATCATGCAAGCAGAATCAATATGCAACAAAACAGAGAGTTTGTTAGAATAATCTTCAAACTTATACATGTGTGCATTTCCCACTCATTCCAATCACAAGAAGAAGAAGAGATCAAAACATCACGGTACCGCTATACCTCATATACATAAAATCCTCCCATGTATAGTTGTTACAATATATTATGAAAAATGATTATATCAACTTTGGTAATCAATAAGTTGATAAAAAATTGCACCTCCGTTGTTGAATTGGACTACTTCGTCATCTCCATTTTCACTATCATGCAATACATTTCCTCGCAGAACAAGTCTTAAATTTTCAATAGGCATATGTCGATTCCCAGCAATCATCTTTCTCAATTCATGTACCTAGATCACAGAAAATGTCAAAACATATTCAGAACAACTCCAGGAATTTAATTTATAGGCATCTAAAATGACAGCTGACAAGACAAGTTTAAACAACATCTTTTCATGCACTTCTACAACCCTTTTCCTTGTGATTAGAAAAAAAGCAAGATACTAAGGAGATATTTCTTTGATTTTTTGCAAAAACTTGAATGAAAAGCCACTTTAGGTATCAACAACTTCTCATTTCTGGATTCCAAATTCCTTTTTTTTTTAGCAACAGTAGTCTCTGGGCTTAAATGAGAATTCATATACCCGACCCAACTTATTTGGGATTGAGGCGTAGTTGTTGTCGTAGTAGTCTCTGGGCCATCACAGGACTCACAAACTTGGATTCTTTTCCAGGAACCCTATGTAAGAGAGGCCTGGAAAAGAAGGTAGGCATGCACTGGGGTAGCATAACACAGGGAGGAAGATGCATATGGAAGACAGGGGCACTTGTGAAATAACTTTCCGGAGGGAAGCCAGCTTGGTCACAACTCAACTGTTTCCACCATGTACCTGCTGGCTGCTAGTCTACTACCTCCCACTAACACAGGTATCAGATTACTCTGCCCACCAAGACTTAGGCAGATCGTTGGGAAGAGATCATATAGTTTTTTTTTCTCTGATGCTATTTGAACCCTGGACTCTAAAGCTTGCATGCCTCATTGATCATATGCCACATCCTTGGGCGCATGATTCAAAAAATTTCCCTATGTAGGGTCTCCATAGACAGTTCCAATCATTTGCTACTTGTCACATGCCAAATTAGAACTAGACTATCAGAATACTATAGGGATCTCTTGACATCAAAGCAGACCAAACTTACAACTTGGCCTAGATTTACTCTAATTTTTTCCTTGACCGCAAGGTGACAACCAAGTGACTTGTTGCCACTCGATTTTTCTGTCTAACACCCCACAAAGATTCTCAGTTAATTTCAAACTTATCTCAGTATCAGACTCTGAGTACCTTCATCAAAAAGAAATTATCACTCTGATTACACATATCCATATACTACACCAAGTTCTCTCTAAGGCCATGCTCATTAAGCTCATAATATTTTCTTACTTCAGTCCACATTACTTTCTTATTTGTCCTGTCTGTACTCTGTCCACTTCCATTACTCTTTTATTAGTTCAATCCCGACTAATTAGGTATAATACTATAATATGAACCATAGCTGCCAGAATTAATATGAACTTTCATCGAATCATCGCTCCTTTATGTTCACTAGTTTTGCCATGAAGTTCAGGTCACTATCTTGCAAACTTTATCCTTCCAATTGTCAAAGCATTAACTTAGCAAAAAGAAAGAGAAAAAATTTCAGCACTATACTCCATCCCAAACTTCATAATTTGCACAAAGACGACATCTTTCCAACAATGTTTACTCATTGCAAAATAGATTTTTTTTTTTAAAAACACTTTTTTCCTAGATGTGCCTCGAAATAGAAACATCATGCAATCAATTAACCAACTTCAGCTCAATTCCACATCAGCTTTGGGTCTACGGTGTGAATCCTCTATCCATTACACTATATTCAAGTCTAGTTCATTCCAATACTTCAACAATTTGCCTTAAATACTTCAATTCCAACTAGCAGAAATCATCTTTATGTATCATTTATTTATCAAACTTGCATTCTAACATTAGCTAAGTATGCGTTGATTGCGAGCCATTAGAAAAACCAAAACCTAGTTTCTCTCATTTGCATGAATTTCGAGCTAGTACGATCGAAGGAGATAGAGAAAAGGAAGTACCTTGATGGAAGAAGGGACATTAAGGCGACAAGGCGGAGAAGGACCGATGATTTTCAGAAAAATTTCTACCATCTTCTTCTCTTCAATTTCATCCATGGCGCCGTAACAAAACCTAATTCAATTGCAAAATTCAGATGTTTTCTCCGACGACGTTATGCTACAGCTACGATCACCGGCGCCGTATATTTGATCTCCGGTCAAAACTCCGGACTGTTCACCGGACGACTTTTGTAAACGTATTTCACTTTTTAATTATTCAATGCGAAGCTGAAAAAGGAAAAATTGGGGAAAATGTATTTATCTACGTCGATTAAGGATTAATTTTATAAATTTTCAATTCTATTTTCTCCTTTTTTCCAAAACTATATCTTAAAAAAAAAAAGTTTCCAAATTATAAACTCCTATAAATATAAATTACGCCAAATTACTTATTGTTTATCGGCATAATACATAAACATACACTTAAGTCTGATGACTAAACACACTAACTCGTTTTCACTGTGTCTCGTGGACATCCTGACGTAACACATAAATATTGAAGATATATAGATAATCATTCGATAAGTTTGAGTGTTTATCGAGTAATATGCTTCATAATTAAACTTTAAGAGTTACAACAAGATAAAGTGATTGAAAATCATCAAAAATCAGAACTTTAATTTCTGTAAGAAAAATAAAATAAAAATCAATAATTTAATCTCATATGCTATTTTTTTAAGAATGAAATGACCCAAAAATTGTGTCAATAAAAAAAGTCGGTACTCGATAAAATAGTCAAAATGCGTATAAAAAGAACCTAACACCACTTATCCATAGAATTTGTGTTTTAAAAGCACTTGAGTTCAAATTTTGAGTTCGAAGTCTTGAAATAGAGACGTCTTCTCTTTAAAAGAATTTTACGCAACATAATTTTGAATTAATCGAACCAGTTATATTGAGGAATATATACTTCCATGGGCTATCACAGTCCATATTGGTCCCATATTGCCCTAGTATCAGCCTAACAAGGAGGATAACACCACTCGTGGCTTGCCACTCATTTCAAAAACACAAGATTTAAGGCTACCCTTTACATTCATTAGGTCACTTCTCTATCTACATATTTTGTTTGGTTTATACATTAGATTTCGATTAAATTTAGAATCGTGTCTAAAAGTCCCACATTGGAATAAAAACATTTTCTAATAAAAGCGATTTCATATTCAAGTCTCGAACTCGATATCTCTGGTAAAGAATGAAAGAAGTACTTACTGCTCCACCGCAATCTTCGTTGGTTTTGTATGTATAATTGCTAACATGCTATATATCATTTGGTCTCTCAAACTTTTAGGATGAGGCTTTCATTTTCCACCATTCAATGTTAGATAATATATAAAGTATATACTATATAGCAATATCAAAATCTTTCCCTTTGTTGACACATTGATAAAAATGGCTCTGAGAATGTGGGCTTCTTCAACAGCCAATGCACTTAGAGTCTCTTCTACTGTTTCAAGAACCAATTTTTCACTCTCTAGATGTTTTTCTACTGGTAACTTTTTTCAACTTATTGTTCTCATTAAAAAAATAGTCTAAATTTGTTTATAGGGATATTTACACAAATAACTCGATGCAGAGACGAAGTCAGAATTTTTAATTTATGAGTTTTGAAGTACTATTCATTTTACTTACTAGGTTCTAAATAGATTATTTGTAGTTTGTTACATGGTGTTATTTTTGGCTCTGCTGAACTAGAATTTGCATTGTGGTGACATTTGCTAACCGATATACATAGATTATACACTGTTATACACATATTATACATCAGGTTATTTTTAATTTAAGTGGTTGGGTGAGCGGATGTTCAAGATATTAATTCTTATTTGTTGTTGTTTTGTTTTAACTTTATATTTATTTTTATTTTTTGGATATGTTGCAATTTGTAGTTCTTGAAGGGCTGAAATATGCATCTTCACATGAATGGGTAAAGCATGAAGGGTCAGTGGCAACAATTGGAATTACTGACCATGCTCAGGTTTTTCTTTGACTTTTAGTACTTTTCGTATAGTTTTTCACTTTTGTTTTGATAATATAGAAATCTCCGAGGGTTGAGATTATCAGAGGCAGAGTCAAGATTTTAACTTTATGAGTTCTAAATTCTAGGATAACGACATCAGATGTTGATAACTTGCTTCTGAATTTAATCTTTATACAAATATAAAGTTTGAACTAAAGTTATTGAGTTTGACCGAACCTTTAAGTAACCTTCTAGCTCTTACCTCAGGTCAAGTGACCTACTATTTGAAACTCGGTGAATAATGAGCTCGCCCCTCTACCCTTCTCTGCGGTAGACTTGCATATAGTTCTCTATTGAATGTTGGTTGTATGTTATCAATTGATGACATTTTCATACAGTAAAAACATAACTACAGGTAACCGTCCTTAAAAAATGCGGGATTTGTAATCTAGAAAATAAGACAAATTATCTGCTATAACATGTTATAGTGTGTAAAAATTCTTTACATCCGTTAGTGCATACGAATTAAATCCATGAGGAAATGGTGTTTTCAGGATCATTTGGGAGAAGTGGTGTTTGTTGATTTGCCAGATACTGGTACTTCTGTTTCACATGGAAGTAGCTTTGGAGCTGTTGAAAGTGTGAAAGCCACCAGTGACATTAACTCTCCGATCTCAGGCGAGATCATTGAGGTCAACACAAAGCTCAGTGAAACACCTGGTTTGGTAAATATCTACTAACTCATATATATGTTCCAACTACTTCATTTTTCGGGCTAGTTGAAATCTATGATGTTCGAACTTTTCAAAAAATACAACTAGGGTGCATGTCAAATCCTCCAAAAGTAGTGTATTTTGGGAAGAACAGACAAGGATGAGACAGCATTTTTGGAAAGTCTGAGCAACATAGGTTGAAAACTTGAAATTTCAGTTCCTAATTGAAACTCCAAGTACTTTTTGTGTCTTTCCTTTGTTTTTTCATCTACGTTGCTCGGACTCTTCAAAAATGCCACCACTCTGTGTCGGATCCTCCAAAAGTAGTGCAGTCTGGAGGATCTGACAAGGGTGAGGCAACATTTTTTTGAAAGTGCGAGCAACATAGGTTGAAAACTTGAAATGCCAGTTTCCTTATGATTTTGTTGAAATCTATGCTGCTTGGAGTACTCTTCAAAAATGTGACTAGATGTGTGTCGGATCCTCCAAAAGTAGTGTACTTTTGGAGGATCTGATATAGGTGAAGTAGCATTTTGGAAAGTCCGAGCAACATAGGTTGATAAACTTGAAATGACATATTCCTAATGATTTTTCAATGTTTCTTTTGTCACCTTATGGAACGAAGATCAACTCGAGCCCTTATGAAGACGGATGGATGATTAAAGTGAAGCCGAGCAGTCCATCAGAGCTCGAATCTCTGATGGGGGCAAAAGAATACACAAAATTATGTGATGAAGAGGAAATACATTGAAACTTGAAGGTGATTTTTGAATTCACCTTTTAAACTAACATTTGCTGAGATATTTTGATCAATCTTTCTTGTTAGTTGTTAAAATTCCACAAAAATAAATAATAAGATCCACTTTTCTGTTCTTTTTTTTCATTGCCTCAGCAGAATTGTGATTTGAGTTTTTCGATTTATGATTTTTCTCTTCCAATTCTTTCTAGTACTTTTCGCCACGTTAAAGTTGATCTATAGATAGAATATTTGCCTGTGTTGTTCATAGTTTCCAAAATGTTGCTGCACCCGTGTCAGACCCTCTAAAAATACACTACTTTTGGAGGATTTGACATGCACTAGTCGACATTTTTGAAGAATCTATGAAACATAGTCAATGTCAAAGGACAATACTAACTTTTATATTTCTCTGAGTTTCCAAAAATATTGCTGCAGCCATGTCGGATCTTCCAAAAGTACACTACTTTTGGAGGATCTGACATGCACTTGTCGACATTTTTGATGAACATGAGAAACATAACTCTGGCCTGAAAGTGTGACTATACACCAAGATTTGACCGCGTAATATGAAATTCTTAACTTGAATAACTGGAACGAGTGAAGATTTATCGGTAATTGACATACAGAAAAGGTTTAAAATCTGCTCGAAAATACAACGAAAACATTGTACATCAATGAACAGGAATGTGGTAAGGCTCAACATGAAATCAAGAGAAGAGGCAATTCTTATTGACATGATGTTGAGATCCTTTTGAGTCTTGCAAGACAATTATCAGTAGGACTAGGAATTGGTAGATATGTCACACTTGTTTTCGGATTAAGACGCTCGAGCCTGCACCAGAACAAGTTCAAAGCCAATTATGCATTAATATACACAAAAATCAAATGTACTATGTGAAGTTGCAGAACTCAAATGTGTGTTGATATGATATTAGTACCTATAGTTGAGAAGAAAGTAGTGAAGAAACACTGAAACTTCAAGCCTAGCCAACTCTGCTCCGGGGCACAACCGAGGTCCTGCTCCAAAGGGAAGAAACGCGCTAAATGTCTTGGCCTCATCATCCTGCTAAGAATCAAATCTGTTACTTCCTTAGCAATAGTTTGAAGTTAGTATTATCCTTTAACCATGACTAAATCTTCTGTGGCGGATGTAGCTTATTAGCTACGGGTTCATCTGAACCTAGTATTTTCGACATAGAACATCAATGTTAATGTGAAAACACTAAGATGATAACAAATTCATAAGTATAATAAGTTCAATCTTAAGAAACTTAAAGGCTGAACCAATCAAGTTTAAATCCTGAATCTGCCTCTGCTACAAGCCGACTCCAACTTGCTTGGGACTAAGGCGCAAGTATAGTTGTTGTTGTAAAGAAAATTAGTGCAAGGAGATATTGCTTATAATACTTACATCCCATCTTGAAGGATTAAATTCTTTGGGGTTCACATGATTGTTAGGATCCAAATTAACTTGCCTTATCCAAGTCAATACCTTCCATCCTTTTGGTATTGTGTACCCTATATAGCACAAAACAAATTCCATTTAGTACATAAGACATCTTATTTTGTCAAAAACTTGGGCTAAATGAAAGTGAAGACGAGAGAAAAAGGCGAAGTTTACCATTCATGTTGATTGTCCTTTTCGCGTTTCTATAAATAGCTAAGGTGACATTAGAGCAACGTAGAGTTTCATCGATTACCTTGCATTTGAACACAATCCCATATGTTAAAATTATCGAACTTTCAAAAGGTTTACATTCTCATACGACTAGACTATTAACAAACCTTGGTTAGATATTTCATCTGTCTAATCTCATCGTAGCTAAGTTTTTTATCCGAATCAGGCAGCCTTCTCTTAACAATTTCCTCTTGTTCCTCCTGAAAACAGAGAATTTCTCAAACGGTACATCAGACCTCTCTATAACAACATTTCATTATAACGACAACATTTCACTATAGCATCAAAAGATATCTGGACAAACGACGTTGTTATAGAGAGGTTTAACTCTAGTAACAAAACATGTGTTAAGATTACAAATGACTTGTTATGTTACCTTTGCTTTTTGTAAGAACTCAGGATGTTGTTCTAAGAACATAATTGCCCATGCTGCAGTATGAGCAGTAGTTTCATGACCTGCAAACACGTAAACGATTAACAAGTCGATGATCTCCTCATCGTTTAATCTCCTTCCTTCGTCGTCTTCAATGGCCATAATCAAATCAACCATACTGCCCTTTGATCTTGATTCATCCTTCATATTCATCACCTTCCTTTCATCTATTACTGATTGAAATATCTTCACCAGGTTTTCCCTAGCCTAAGTTAATGACCATAAACTAAAGCTTATTAGACTCCAGAATTTTCGACGTGGAACATAAATTTATATGTGAAAAATCATTTTAAAGTTTCAACAAACACTAAATTTGAACTGATAATTAAAGAAGTACAATGATTTCAATACTATTCCCTCCGTCTCAAATTACCAGTCATGTTTCTCTTTTACACGTCCTTTAAGAAAACATTAATTAGAAGAGGCTTTTGACTATTTGACCCTCATTTATGTCTTAAGATATAATCTCTCTTCATTAAATATTTACTCTATTGAGGTGTTTGTAGTCTTCAAGAATAATCACCACTAAGGATAAAATGAAAAATAAAATCATTTTGCCTAGAACTTCATGAACTTTTAAAATGACAATTAATTTGAGATAACTGTTTTAAGAGATCACGAAAGATAATTTGTGAAGGAGGAAGTAAGAATCTATAATAAAGATCTAACCAGTCAAATTTAAATCTTGAATTCGTCTCTAAACGAGTGGGTGAAAAAAATGGGACATAGCTAGAACTAACCTTGAATGCCCTATGATAAGCAAATCCAGGGAGATTGATAGGCAAAGCCAAAAAACCTTTCAAATAAATAGTATACACCTTTTCAACCATATCTAACCATTGAGGATCAATCTCACTACCAATCATGATTCTTATTATAACTTCAAATGTAGATTTCTTCATTTCACTAAGAAACTCAATTGGTTTTTCTTCATTGGCATTCCATTTTTCAAATGAACTCTTCACAACTTCTTCAATTAGACCAAGGTACAATGACAATGCATGTTTGCCTTTTATAGGAGATGTTGTTATTCGACGAAGACGCTTGTGTTCTTGGCTTGTAATTCCATGGAGAGCTTTTTTTCCAATGAGATTTAACACTGATTTAGGCCATCCCAATTCAAAGTTGTCATCATCCATCAAGATTTTCTTGCATACTTGTGGTTTTGTAACAATGATGCTTGGTGTTCCAAACATAAATGCTTTGTACATTCCTCCTTGTCCATACCTTCAATGTTCATTATTATTTTTTACCAAATATCAAGAATGTTAGCATTCACTATAGAAATCAATTAGTATAGTTAAGACAATATATAACAAGTTAGAGTGGCGAAACCACAAGTTTCTTTCGTTAAGGGTGATCAAGATTTAATGGTTAAAAATCATACCTAACTATCACTTTTTCGTGAATTTCATACTCCAACTATCAATTATTTTAATACATTAGAAAAATGAAACAACTGATAGTTGAGGTTTGGAATTCACGAAAAAGTAATAGTTCAGGTGTGTTTTTACCATTATCGATCTTCTAATGTACGTAGATGTGTAAAGATTGACTTTCGACCTATGCACATAATATAATTTTCTATATACAAAAGTATTAACAAATAGTACAACAACAAGTACCAGTGTACACACGCAAACCTTACCCTACCTTTGTGGGGTAGAGAGACTGTTTTCAATAAACTGTAAACTCAGGATAAAGGGTAAAATGGGGTAAAAATTTTTATAAAAAAAATCCATTTTTACTAAAAGAAAAGATGATTAAGGTAGACAACATACCTTGAAGTAAAGTAAGAGATAAATGATTCAGGATCACCATATTTGAATGTTGTAAAAAAAGTGAACATATTCCCAATGAATGGCAAGCTCATATCACCTGGAGGTATGTTATACTCTTTTGAACTAAATTTGCTTGTATAAAACAAGTCATTTCCTCTCTTTAACAAACAATAAATAGCAAAAATCACAATTGCAAAAGATGTGAAAAAGATTGATCCAAAATCACACACCATTTTCCACTATTTAGGCAAAACCAAGAAAGGTTTTATAATTTGCATGCTAAAGATAAATATTTGATTCAGTTGGTTTTATAAAGAGTTTGTCACATACAAACCATATATATATATATATACACACACACGCAAATGACTATGTGACTATGTCATGGGTTCAAGTCATGGAAATAATTACTAATATTTACATCAGGTTGGATAGATTGTTTACATGATTACATCTCTCGGGTGCAATATTCTTCCTCAAATCCTGCTAACGTGAAATGCTTTGTGCACTGAATTGCACTTTCCATTTTATTTGAATTTTATAATATAGTCATGGAGACTAATAGAAGATAAAGACTGTCATCTAACGGTCTATAAAATTTTACATTATAGTCTAATATTTTCTCACAAGATTTTCATTTTGATAAAAAATAATCTTAAGATCCTTATCTAATTTTGTTTTATTTTTAAAAATAAAATCATTTACTAAACAATTGTCTTTAAAAAAAAAAGATATAACTGATGAAGATTTTTTTTTTAATAAAGGGAAAACGACGAATATACCCCAAACTATTGTAAATGGTATACAGATACCCTCCGTCATACTTTTGGGACATTGGAGCCCCTGCCGTCCAAAAACTAGAGCATATATACCCTTTATACTAACGGACATACACGTGTCATAATTTTATCCACCGATCTAATATTTAATAAATATCGGATCAATGGATAAGATTGTGTCACGTGTCCCTATTTAGTCTTCCGTTAGAGTGAAGGGCATATATGCTCTAGTTTTTGGACGGCAGGGGCACCATTGTCCTAAAAGTATGACGGAGAATATCTGCATACCATTTACGATAATTCGGCGATATATTTGTCCTTTTTCCCTATAATAAAAAGACGGCAGATAATGGCATTATTAAGGTTGATAGGGGACACACATTGTATTTTTCATATGGTATCATCTGCCGCTTCATCATATATATATATATATATATATTGCGCCCCTTGCTCCATTTAATTTGCTGATGCGAGAATTAAGACAGAGACGGATTCAAAATTTTAGTTGGATAAGTTTGGTTTTAAAAGTTCTTAGCTAAACTCTACTTTAATTATTACGGAGTTTAAATCTAATATTTATAAAATGTAATGAAGTTTTTATGTAAAATTAATAATCCCGTATTAAAAATATTAAATTCAGATAAATACATTAATTGCCCCAGAATTGCCAACCGGCTTGTGTTAACCGGCAACTATACTTGGCTTATTTTTTTCACAATTATTATTATAAGGAATGGCCGCACAATTAACTAGTAGGCCAGCTCAGAGACGGGTTCAATCGAATTTAATAATTTTTATTTATATAATGTATTTATGTTAAAGAATTTCATTTTATATATACAAATATTTAATTTAAAATCTAATTATTGATACTTGAAGTCGTTATTTCAAAATTTAAAGCACGTAAAATTAAAATTATAACTCGGCTTCTACTAATAGGAGTACTGGAGTAATTACGTACGCCAGTCAAAACGCCCACTAAATATATTTGAGTGGAAAAATCATCTATATACGGTACTCTTACTGAAAAGTTCTCTATTTTTAGGACTCAAACACAAAATATTCTTATGTATTATTATTGGGAAGTTGTTTCAAACAAAACAACAATAACATACCCATTACCCAGTGTAATTCCACAAGTGGGGTTAGAAGATAGTAGGGTGTATAGAAGTTTTACCCATATTTTGCAAAGATAGAGAAATTGTTTCTGATAGACTCCAAGTACCTTAAACTCAAGGTCCATGTCTCTCAAATTGAAGAAAGTAAACATGACATCTCACTGTACAAAGTATCTCACATTCCCGCAAGGTCCAGGGAAGGGCTACATCCTCTCTTAGAATGTAATGTTGGTACCCTCTCCTGACACACACATCAATAACTAATTCCACGACTCGAACTTGTGACCTTACATCCCCTTCTCAACAGAAGATAAGCAACATAGAGAAAAAAAGATACAACACATTTACACTGCAAATCCAATGTTATTGATAATACACCCTTATATACAGACAGAAAACATGATGGCATCTCACATCTAAACACAGAATTTAACCAATACCACAAAACAAGAACACTTCAAATGACAAGAACTAAACAATACTACTGGAATGCGATCCAATGAAGACACACACATAACATAATACTACTAGAATGAGATCCATCAATAGTAGAATTCGCTCGATTCACTCATAAGGAGAGAGCTTCAGGACACAGAAAGACGACAACTACTCATTAACAAGCAATTACAACTATATATGACCATTACACATGACAACAACAGCTTCTAAAGATTGAGTACTAGAAATCGACATCAATTGTGTCCTGAAATCCTCTGTTCTGTCCCCTGAAGCCGTTATAGAACCATTTAAGATGCAAGAATTCTCCACGATAACTATATCAGGTAGCAAATTCGATATAGCAATGAGCAATTCGCGTGTTACATCGAAAGGAGCTTCCTCTCTATTTGCCATAAAATGCAGATTCTTCCTCTGAGTCTGAGTTTTCTAAATGCAATATACAACACAAAACTATTAGCTTGAAAAAACAGGCTTTTTTTCAAGTTTAATTAAAGAGGAATAATGAATGCTAACAATCAGAAGCTATGTTGTTTGGAGTTTCAAAAAATGTTGTCGTGCCTGTATCGAATTCTACAAAAATGCATTAAGATCAGACATTTAAAGAGTCCGAGAAATATAGACCAGAAGTACTATTGCAACAGCTAGTATTTAGCTGATGCCCCAAAGCAATAGTATGTATCATTCAATCGCTCTCAAATTATCGATTTTCTTATACACGTTTCTTAAGAAATATTAATTTAGGAATTAGGAGGAGTTTTTAACTATTTTATCCTTCATTGATATTTGAACAATCATAATATCACTCATATTTGACGTGTTTGTAGGTTTGAAGAATAATAACTACTTAATTAGGGTAAAATGGATAATTTTATTTTGAACTTTTTATAAAACCATAAATAATTTGAAACAATTATTTTTAGATTTCACGACAACTAATTTAGAAAATTACAACAACTAATTCGAGACCATTATTCTTAGAAATTAAGATAGCTAATTTTAGGAATGGTCAGAAAATATTTTCAACAAATTTCCACAGAAAGAAAAGAAAATTAAATCAGGGAAGTAAAAAAAAAATGTTAATAGTAAAAAAAATTAAAATTATCACAAAGTTT
Organism: Solanum tuberosum; assembly: GCF_000226075.1. Classification (NCBI taxonomy): domain Eukaryota; kingdom Viridiplantae; phylum Streptophyta; class Magnoliopsida; order Solanales; family Solanaceae; genus Solanum; species Solanum tuberosum. The sequence continues at coordinate 259,844 of NW_006239325.1, read as the reverse complement.
CAAAAGGCAACTATTCATTATTCTATTTAATGACCTAAACTATCGATCACTTCTTATGCGTCAATTGTTTTTTTTAATACTAAGGAATTGATAGTTTAGAACTTTAGATAGTTAAAATAAACCATGAATAATTAAGATATACAATTTACGAAAAATAATAGTTTGAGTGTTTTTCTTTACCAATAACTCGGAAAAAAAGAAGAAGAAGAAGAAGAAGAGATCTTTCCCTTTTCTTGTCTATAATTTAAAAACTCATTTCCGTATGTAGTATTACTTTGCATTTCTGCAAGAGACTATATTTACAACTTGCATGAACTTATAATCACGTGAAACAAATTTACCAACTACAACTCACCAAGTAAATTTACAAACTACAATAGATTACAATTTACAAAACCAAATAGCCAAATCTTATATATTAAAAAAAAAAAATACAAAGCAAAAACACAGAAAGTATTGAAAGAGAAGAGAGAAAAAAGAGGGTACCTTTAAAAGTAAAGCGCCTTTTTTGATGAGTATATTATTATGATTTTTTATTAAATATAAGAGGTGCTTTTCTATTTTAATTCAATTTCCTCCAAACTAGATTTACGGATTGTCAATCAAATAAAACCCTATTTTTGGTAAACTATATTTATTATTTTCTTACCCTTGGATTTTGAGCAAATAGTACTTTGGTCTTTGTGGTTTAGATAAATGTTACTCCCTCGGTTCTTATTTATATATCGTTTTTATTAAAAATAAATGGTCCGTAGTACTTGTCATTTCACAACATCAAGACATAAATGACATTATTCTTCATATTTACCCTTGAGAGTTATTAGCCTTAATAATATGAATTTGACTAACATAGAAAAACTAAATGATTGATTCATGTTCATAACTGGTCAACTTAATTAATTAATTTCTATTCACTTATTGAAAACTTGACTTCAAGAGAATATTAAATAAGGGTATAATAGTAAACTTACATAATTTCATAAGGGACGTAAAATCTAAAATAATGATATATAAATAGGAACAAAGGGAGTGGAATATATATACACGAAAAAAACCCTCCCTCCGTTCCTATTTATTTATTATTGTATGACCTAGCACACCTCTTAAGAAGTAATAAATGAAATATTAATTTAATTAGATATTACAAATCATCTAAATATTAATTAAAAAAAGAATTGTGCTTAATAATAAAGGTAAAATAAGTATAAAGTGATGAATTATCTCTTGAATTTTTAAATTGAATAAATAAAAGTGAACATCTATATTATTGCATGCATAATTCATTTTTAATACATATCAGATTTATCATAGTATTACTATATATTGTCATAGATGGTAATAAATAAAAAGTATCACTAAAATCAACAATTATTTGTAAAAATTACATAAGTCTCATAGTGTTAATATCTAATTATATTTTATCCCTACTATTTTTCAAATTACAAAAATTTCTTAAAATTAAAGGATTTCGGATGCATCAGTAGACATATGGATACATAGATCGTGTAGGGATGTATAGAGGGGAGGATGTATTCTAGAGTGTAGGGATGTATAGAGGGGAGGATGTATTCTAGAGTGTAGGGATGTATAGAGGGGAGGATGTATTCTAGAGTGTAGGGATGTATAGAGGGGAGGATGTATTCTAGAGTGTAGGGATGTATAGAGGGGAGGATGTATTCTAGAGTGTAGGGATGTATAGAGGGGAGGATGTATTCTAGAGTGTAGGGATGTATAGAGGGGAGGATGTATTCTAGAGTGTAGGGATGTATAGAGGGGAGGATGTATTCTAGAGTGTAGGGATGTATAGAGGGGAGGATGTATTCTAGAGTGTAGGGATGTATAGAGGGGAGGATGTATTCTAGAGTGTAGGGATGTATAGAGGGGAGGATGTATTCTAGAGTGTAGGGATGTATAGAGGGGAGGATGTATTCTAGAGTGTAGGGATGTATAGAGGGGAGGATGTATTCTAGAGTGTAGGGATGTATAGAGGGGAGGATGTATTCTAGAGTGTAGGGATCCGAGTGAGAAATTTGTAATTTTTTTAAATGGTAGAAATTTTTAAAGATTAGAGTAAATGTTTATTTATATAATTTTTTCTAATTATTTATTAAAAAGTACCACTCAACTAATCTTCCTTGCATTTCCACATGTGGGCTTTTCTTAAGCCCATTGGACTTCAACAAAACTATAATGTGGCCTTTTATCAACAAAATAATAATGTGGGCTTTTCTTGAGATTGGGACAAAAAAAAAAACTAAAAATTTGAGGAATGTATCATTTACAATAAACATTAAGGATTGCATATACGTATCAATATCCAAAAAAACAAAGATGAAAATCATTTCTTTGGTTAAAAATTCCATATTTATTAGTTGATCTTCCATGTCTGTAAGCCCATTGAAGTCTTGATTTTCAAGAAATTCGTTTAAGATTAACTTTTAAAATTAATCAAACTCATCAAACTCGCAAATCATGAGTTTGTCTTTTTATTCTTCTTAACTTAAATATCAATTGAGTGACATGAGGCCCAATTATGTAACCTAAGTCACATATTTCTTGATCAAAGCCCTAAGAACAAATTTTGATATTGAAATTATACAAATGAAAATCTATTAGATACACATCTCTTCTTGTGATATATATTATATATATAACTGTCGAATACACCCCCCCCCCCCCCCCCCCCACATGTTATTTTACTTTATCTATTGGCTATGAGATCAAAGTGCTTTTGTACCATTGAGTTGGCCAAAAATGTGATAGACGTTTTTTTTTTTATAAGAATAATAAAGAGGGGGAAAAAATACATTGATAAAATAAATTAATAATAACCGTTCTTTAAATATATTCTTGAGCAGTTTTGATTTTATAAATTTATCAAAAATTGTGAAAAAGATATTTAACTAAAAGTATCAGGACAAAAACTATACCTCCAATTTCCAAATGTGAGTTCCTTCTAATTCTAAATCATTTTTTATTAATCTCGTCGAATCTAATAAATAAATATTTGACGAAGATCAAACATATTCACTTTTGTCAAATTTAAAAGACCAATACTACTTAAGAGTTTATTCAAGGAGCTAATTTTTAAATTTTGATCAACGGATAAGAGAATATTTTTGTCATTTTCTCTTTATCGTTATTATTGCTCCTCCCTTTCACTTTTACTTGTCTATTTGAAACTTGCATTCTTCCTTACGAAATAACGATTAATATGAGTATTTTACTCTAACACATATTAATTGATGCTTAGTCTTATGCCTTGGAGAAATAATTTGAAAAATGTAAAAGGGTCAAAAATACCCTTAAACTATCGGAAATAGCTTATATTTACCCTTAAACTATATTTCGGCTCAAATATACCCTTCCCGTCAAACTATTGGGTCAAAGTACCCTTCTTATTCTTATTAACGAAAGTTGTTAAATTCCATGTGTATGCCACATAAGCGCCAATAGGTTCCACTGCCACGTAGACTAATAAAATTTCCCCTAATTTTTCCCTCATTTCTCCATTTCCCTTAGAGTTCCCCTAAGCTATGCTGTTGAGTTCAATTATCTTGTTGACAATGGAACATGCCATTATCAGAAACTAGTCTGGTACTCCTTTTTGACCATATAAATTCTTACCACTGGTTCATACAACCAATGCCCTTACTAAACACCTAACTCGAGATCAAGAACTTCAATGGTTGATTATTGGTTGCATGGTGGCTTTTAATATTTTCTTTACTTCAATCGTTTTTAAGGGAAACGGAGAAATGAGGGGAAAATTAGGAGAAATGGATGAAATCGTTTCCAAGGGAAATGGAGAAATGAGGGGAAATTGTATTAGTCTACGTGGCAGTGGAACCCTATTGGCGCTTATGTGGCATCCACATGGCACTTAACAACTTCCGTTAATAAGAAAGGTACTTTTGACCCAATAGTTTGACGGAAAGGGTATATTTGAGCCGAAATATAGTTTAAGGGTAAATATGAGCTATTTCCGATGATTTAGGGGTATTTTTGAGCCTTTTTCGTTTGAATTAATGCTAAGAGTAAAATATATAAAAAAGAAATTTCTTAATATACTAAAAGTGACAAGCAAATGTGAAAATACAATACTTTTATAATAATAGATGAGTAAAAGTGAACTGAGGGAATATTACTCCCTCTGTCCCAATTTATGTGGTACTTTTCATTTTTCGAAAGTCAAACAGTTTAAGTTTGACCGGAAATTTGCACGTGGAATCTTCAATTGTTTTGAAGTGAAATTTATATATTTGTAAATTATGTAAAAAGTACTATAAGTCATAATAATTGGCAATTCAAAATAATTAAAAGATATATGAAAAACTGACGATAAAAAATAGACCTGTTTGAATCTTGAAATCCAAAAAATGCCACAAATTGGAACGAAGGGCGTACTATTTTTTGCTAAACACAAATGAAGTTGTCTCTTGAAGCACACGAAGCACTACCTCAATTTGAAACCAAACTTTTTTTTTTAATACATGACAGAATCAAGAAAATCTTAATTAGACTTAGAGAAGCAATAAACAATAGCATATACAAAAATTGTTAGGCCAATTGTGTGGAAAAACTTTCATAAAAATAGAAAAAAGTATTGAGATGAAAGAAAGTTGGATTACTAGGTCTTTTATTATATATGATTTGAAAATGATATTTGTATTGTACATAAAGGATATATAAGTGAGTCATATTTTATAAATGTGCCTCCATACGTGCTATAATGGCTATGTGGTTTATCGCCAATATGTTCATATATATTATATACTTCTAAGTTATAAACCTTCAAGGATGTAAATAGAGAAAAGTATCACTTAATGGAATGTGGAAAAAAAAAAAAATATCATTTCTGAAAACTTAATTGCAATCAATACTTTTCTATAACAATCGTGCTATATAATAACATTTCATTATAACGGATAACTTTTCTTTAAAATTAATTTTTCATGTTATTTTACATTATAATGTAACATATACACTATAATAACCAAAAAGATATCCGAACAAACAACATTGGTCTCTCAACAAAAGAAATATTTGTCAAATTTACAATAACAATTGTGTTTCAATTTTCAATAAGGGGCCGTCGATTTTTATATATCTTACTTCAAACCTTTTCTTTTGTTTTGAGGGTCTATCACAAACAGCCTCTCAAACCAACAAAGATATGAGTAAGATTTGCGTACATCTTATCCTACTGTTATTTCACTTGTGATATATATATATATATATATATATA